>NW_023269767.1:0-126478 GCF_004353265.1 Vitis riparia | reverse complement strand
GGCAGAAGAAGAATTGAAGAAAGGGAAGGTTCTTGAGCAGCAGCTTGAAGAGATGGACAATGCCTCCAAGGTAAAGTTTACACAGGTGAATGTTAGCAGTAAGCATCCTGATATTTCTGGAACCCTGAACCTTGGTGATGTGGGAGAAGAAGGTGATGTAACTGATCAGGACCTGAATGATCCAATGTATCTTTCACTTCTAAGTAATATGGGTTGGAAGGATGAAGATAATGAAACTGTAAGCTTTCCATCAAAATCTCGGAAACAAAATGATAGTTTATCTACACAGATTGCTGATTCCTCCATTATACAGGCTCCTACAACTACCCCAGTAGGGGCATCTAGAAGAAGCAAAGGTGAAATCCAGAGAGAACTCTTAGGATTGAAAAGAAAGGCCTTTGCTCTGAGACGTCAAGGAGAGACTGAGGAGGCAGAAGAAGTGTTGAGACTGGCAAGGGTGTTAGAGGCTCAAATTTCAGAAATGGAAGCACCAACAAAAGAAGCTCCTGTTGAAAATAAGTACAAGGACGACAAAGCCATCAAATATCCCTTGAAAGTTCATCTGACAAAGGAGATGAAGGGGATGCAACAGAAAAGGATCTGGGTGATCCTGTACTTCTCTCAATGCAAAAAAATTTGGGGTGGAAGGATGAAGACAGACCTGAACCACACAAGCAGAACCCTTTAAACAAAATGCTGGTATTTATACACATTCTACTGACCCATCTGTTATTCAATACAATTCTGAAGTTCCAGTCATATCACCTAGAAAAAGCAAAGGAGAAATCCAAAGGGAACTCTTGGGTTTGAAAAGAAAGGCTCTCACTCTTAGAAGGCAAGGGAAAACTGAAGAGGCTGAGGAAGTGCTGAGGAATGCAAAGATATTGGAAGCCCAAATGGACATGGAAGCCCCAAGAACAGAGCTTCTGCTTGATCCTTCTAAGGATAAAGATCTCGAGAGTTTTGAATCTTTGATTACCACTGAAAAACATGGTAGTATGAAGGATGTGGTTGAAGTAAATAAGCAGTCAGTCCAGGCGGCAGTAGATCCAACTGAAAAAGTTGTTGAGTGGGCAACAAGTTCAGGATTGAAGGAGAGTGAAACAGTGAAGCCTCCTCAACGAGTTCAGGTCTTTTAATTCCTGAGATGTCTCAGATCGTTGAAGGCAACAATCCCTTATTGGTGGACATTGGTCCACCAGGCAAAATGGGAATCTCAGAAGGCACTTATTTTGTTCCTCCATCAGACCAGTCTGGAAACATAATGGATTTGCTAACTGGGGACGAGTGGAATGCTTCTCATGTACCTTCCGAAAAACAAGAAGGTGAATGGAATTTAAGTTCTGGAATTTCCTCTTTTGCTAATCCCCTCTTCTGGTAGAATCCTTGAAGAGTACCAATGAAGATTTGGGAAGCAAAGTTGATGCTGCACCTCAAAAAAGAGAGGAGATGGTTGATGCAGATAGGAAGCTGCATGTAAGTGAAGCAAATTCAGGTCAGGCAATTGCTTCTCAAAAGAACAAAAGTTCCATTCAGCAAGAAATCCTGTCTCATAAAAGGAAGGCAGTTTCTCTGAAGAGAGAAGGAAAATTGGCAGAAGCTCGTGATGAACTTCGGCAGGCAAAACTATTAGAGAAGAATTTAGAGGAAGATGATCCCAGCCCAGGTCTAGTCCAAGTGATACGTCAATATCTAGTTCCAGTGTGACTTCCATTGGACAAAGGACGCAGACTTTGGTAGATTCAGCTCCAAAAATGTTATCTGGTCGTGATCGTTTTAAGCTGCAGCAGGAGTCCCTCAGCCACAAACGATCGGCACTGAAGCTAAGACGGGAAGGTCGGATTGAAGAAGCAGAGGCTGAATTTGAATTGGCCAAGGCTCTTGAAACCCAGTTGGAGGAATTGGCTGCCCATGATGCGGCGAAGTCTTCTGCCAAAGGTGCAGAACCAGTAGATGATGTGCATGTCGATGATCTTCTGGATCCTCAACTTTTATCTGCACTGAAGCGATAGGGCTGGAAGATGCTAGTCCCTTAGCACAAAGCCCTGAAAAACCAGAGCCTGCAAAACTCCACATTAGTAAGAGTGATAGCTCTAGCCAAGAGAAAAGCCAATTGGAAGAGCGGATCAAGGCTGAGAAGGTGAAGGCAGTAAACTTGAAACGTGCAGGAAAGCAAGCTGAGGCCTTGGATGCTCTTCGACGGGCCAAAATGTTTGAAAAGAAGCTCAACTCTTTAACTTCCTGAGACACAGAGATATCCCATTTTAGAGCTAGCACCCATTGTCCCTTCATGGATATCCCATTTTAAAACCATTGATGAGGTTACCACAAAAACGTACTGGACGACTAGAGAGAAAATGAAAGCGGCCTCTCCTTCCTCTGGGGGACATATTTCTAGTTCAGGCTGAAGATTTGGTTGCAGAAAAATGTAGGATCCTTGTGAAGTTATTACATGTGTTTCTTCGTTGAAATAAATAAAACCATAGTTCTCTTCGGTTCAAGATTCTGTAGATTGTCTTGAATTTTCTTAGAACAGCAGTGGGGTGTTTGGCCATCTTTTCTAAAAATTGTTTTCAAGTTAGAAAACAAAAAATGATTTTTTTATATATTTTTAAAATAAGGATACACAAGTTATTTTTAAAAACATTTTTTTGAAGGAGCAAAGAATGAAAAGCCTTGTTTAAAAAAATAAATTTTAGTTGCTCCTAAGAAGAACTCTTTTATCTTGATATTTTTTTAAAATTGTAAATTCAATTTATATAATATTAATTAAATTTAATTTAAGTTTTATTAAAAGTAAAATAGTTTTATAATTACAAATAAATTAAAAATAGTTTTTTTAAATGTAAATACTACTATTATGATAAATTTTAAATTATACTTGTTTATTGAAAAAAACTATTTTGGTATATATTATAAAATTAGAATGTTAACAAATTTGAAAAGATATAATTGATTTTTTTTTTGGTTAAAAATGAATAATAATAATTTAAAAATAATAATGATTGATAATATTTTGTTAAAAAATAAATTTGAAACAAGCAATGTTTAATTCTTTTTATATGTAAATAAGCCGTGTGTATATTTAATACTTAATTATGAGCATGATATTTTGAATTAGTTTTGATTAATTTTATTAGTTTTTAAATTCCAAATTATTCTTAAAAACTAGTAAATTCATTAAAGAATCTAAAACATTTGATCCATCTTGACTTGATTCTATGTAATTTAGAGTTTATTTATTTAGTGAGAAAATTCAAAAAAGTAAAATCAAATATAGAGGAGATTATGAGTTTTGGTTCATTACGTTGTGTGATTGATTGAGTCTATTTTTAAGTTGTGAATTATTTTTTAAAATTATTAAATTTTTAATAAATTCAATGTATTAATTTTTACTTAATTTCAAGTTTATTTGTCTCGTGAGAAAATTTATAAAATACAATTACTTGTAAAAAAAGAAATAATTAAATCATTTAAAACTAGTTTGAATCCATGAATTTTTAATGACGATTGAATTATTTTTTGAATTCTAAATTATTTTTAAAATTAATATACTTGTTAAAGGATCAAATACATTAAGCCTTGCTTCATCTAGAATCTATTTGTCTAACGAGAAAATTAAAAAAAAAAAAATACAATTCAACATATATAGAAGAGAAATAGCATAATTATTCTAAATTATAATTTTTTTTCATAAATTTATGACATTAATTAAGTTTTAATTTATTTTTAAATGTAATAATTCTAACTAATTAAGTCTTATTTGATTTATAGCTTGTTTTTTAATTAAAAAATTCATAGAAATATAATTGAAGAATCTGTTAGAAAATTTTCATGAATACAAAAACATAAAATGAAAGTCATAGGTCATACATCCACCCTAATGTAAGGAGAGTTTTCTCCTTCCAATCAACATATTTATTATCGTTTAAAAATGGAATATGAAATGAATTAAAACTTGAAACAAACAAAGATTAAATAGCTTAAAAAATAAATAAATAAATTTTATCAAACATGCAATGAAGCAAATATGGAAAATTTACCCATGTAAATTAATAAAAAAAACAATTAAAATCAACACGTCATTATAATCTCTCACGTGGGCTCAAATTATAACATTGTAAGCAGGGAATAAAATATCAGGATATTTCGTTGAAATATCGCCAATATTTCGGTGTATCGGTACATGTCGACACGACATTTGCCACAGAAATATCGGAGGTCAACGCGTTGACCGAGTCAAACCAGCTAAAAATGTTCTGCTGATGCCAAAATCCCTCCATTTCGCTTCTCACAAGACTTGAACTAGGACACCTAGCGACCATCTAGGCAACATTGTAGCAGTTTGTTTATAATCCGGCACCATACATATATATATATATATATATTAAAAGTGTTCATATACACAAATATTAAAACAATCCTTTAAATTACGAATTAATTATAATTATTTTATAAGTAAATAAAATTTTTTCATTTAATTAAGTAGCAATAAGTTTTTAATATCATTAATATATTATTAATTAAATATTAAAAAATTATACATTTATTATCATCTAATACAATTAAATTAAATATATCATAATTTTAATATTAAATATATTTTAAAATTAAACATATTATAATCAAATATCACAATATTATTATTGATTAATATTTGATGTAATTTAATAATCAATTATATATATATATATATATATATATATATGCATGACATGCTAGAATTTTTAACCAATATAATCGAGGTTTATTGAGTTGGGACCAATATTGTCTCCAACAGCAAGACGGGGTTCCTTCATCTATCAATCCCATTGAACCACATCGATCCTCATTTTGGTACTAAAGGGACATTGCAATGTAAATGTGTATAAATTATTGATATTTAATAAAATGAAGTATTTTATGTAACTTTATAATGAGAACAAGTACAAAATTAACATTTCTTATAGATCGACATAATATAATTACATCTAATATCGTAAATTATATCATATGTATATCAAATTTTTCAATAAAATAACTTTAACATGTCTATTATACTTCTAATTATATTATTATGAGGTTTTTCTTGCATTTTCATGAGTTTTTAACAATTTTGAGTTTACCGATATTTTTTTCCAAAATATCCGCCGATATATCTCCGATATATCCGTAAAATCGAAGTACCGATATATCCGTGATTACCGATATTTTCCTCCTTGATTGTAAGTGATTTTTAAAGAGTACATTCCAAATAAAAATTATTTCCTAGGCTTGTGGGCAGCTAGGTGTATTTTTTTTCTTTTTTTTTCAAATAAATATTACTTTTAAACATATTTTCTGAGTTCAATGTCCATGATCATCATGCATGTGTAATTAAGAGGATTATATTTGAAGGTTTTCTATATTGACATCCTATACATGAATATTCTAGCTCATTGCTTACGTTTACATGTACTAAGGTTGATATTTAATTAGACAATACTATTATTAAACCATGTGTGTCTTACTCTAATGCATCATGTTTAATATTTCTTGCTTTTATTTGTGTGAAAGATCTCATTTGGTATGTATTTATGGTTACTTTATTTTCCTATCCATTGGACAAATAAATTATTGTCATTTTAGAAGTACTTTTATCATCATTTTCATCATCAATATTGTTAGAAATGTCTTTATCTCATTTTAAGGATTTTTGTTAATATATTAGGCTATTTAAATTAAGTTGAAAATTTTCTATCCTGGTTTAAGATTTTGTGTACTTTTCTATGATTTACATTTTTTTTTTTTTTTTAAGATTCAAGATTGTTGTGAAATTAACTAGAGACTAAATTGATAAGTATGGTTGAGTTATTTGAGAATAATGACATAACAGATATAGAGTAGACTTATGAAAATTAAAAATAAAATTAATTTAGAAAGAATTTTAAATTGAGGATTTAAAAATAATTTTTTTTCCAATAATACAAATAATTTGGAAAGAAATTTTAAATTGAGGATTTAAAAGAAATCTTTCCAAATAATAAAATTAATATGAAAAAAATTTTAAATTGAGAATTTTGAAAAGTAAATATTTCCATTTTTTTTTTAAGGAATTTAGAAAAAATGATTTGGAAAAGAATTTAAATTCTAAAAGAAAAATCTTTTCAAATGTTTTTTAATTTAAAATATAAAATCTTTTCAAATCTTTTTAAAATTCTTAAGTTTCTAAATTATTTTTTTGTAAAATATGATTTCTAATTTGATTCCAAGTTCACTAGATTTTCTTTTATATATGCTTATTGGGAGAGTTCTTCTAAAAGCGAATGTACTTATACTTTTAAGTCATTATTCTTTGCGCTTAATCCAATACTTTAAAAAATATGAGCCTCCAAATATCTAGTCTTGTAATTTTCAGTTTGGATTTTCCATTTCCATTTCCTAAAACAACTTAGCTCATAAAATGAAACTAAAAATATTGTTTTTGAAAATTTTCTCATTAAAAATGAAAACGATTTTATAGAAAATTTAAAAAATAAAAAGAATAAAATATATATATATATATATATATATATATATATATATATTATATATATATATAAATAATAGAATATAAATATTTAAAATATGGGAGATATAAATGAATATATTAGATTACTTATTGACTCCATTAAGTGTTATTATTTTGCACAGGCTTCCACGCAAAATTTTATGGACAAAACGTGTCCATGATTTCCATTTTAGCCTTTAATTTAAATTGGACGTATGAAACTCTTCAACCTTGACACTATATTTTAATGAATGAAAATCCATTTTTCTTGCATCATACCCTTTCCAATCTCAACCGTAGGATATTTTAGCAATAATATCATTTGAATTTCCTACCCATTTTTTGGTCACATTAAATTTATTGTAAACAAATGGTGGTCACTGTTGAGATATTAGGAATGCTTTCCTTATATCATTATTTCCTTATATCATTTAGTGTTGAGATATTAGGAATGTTTAGATATTAGGAAAGTTGAGATATTATGAATATTGAGATATTAGGAATATTGAGATACTAGGAATATTAAGATATTAGGAATATTGAGATATTAGGAAAGTTGAGATATTAGGATATTAGTTGTTATTTCCTTATATCATTCTTTCCTTGTATCATTCTTTCCATTCTTAGAATGGTGATTACCCTCTATATATACTCTGTACATGAACGAATGAAAGTATGAATGAAAAAACTACAATTTATCAATTTGAAGATGGTATCAGAGCCATGGAACTGAAATCCTGGATATTTTGTCGCTATGGTAGTCCGACAGCGATCAACCATCCTAAGACAAGCCCTAATATTGATAAGTCAACCTTCAAATGCACTCACTGCAATAAGACTGGTCCCACCAGTCTGGATATCCCACAATTTCAAAGCAACGACTCTTGGTATGACCAGGAAAACAATAAGGAACCGAGGGTTTGAACCATGGACCTTTAGATCATGTTTAGGCTATCAACACTTTGTTATTAATTATAATAATCGTGATCAACGGAAGAAGGATTCCAAGAAAACCTCGACTGCAATTGTTGCCGAAATAAAAACAGAGGCTAATGTTGCTGAGAAAGCCTCTGCATTGGTAGCCGCTACTGATCATGGTGGTAAGTTTTTAAATACTTTTACACCTGTTATTAATAGTACATGGATAATTGATTCTGGTGCTACAGATCATATGACTTTTGATTCTAGACAGGTTTCACCCCTTAGACCTTCCTCACAAAAAATTGTTTCCACAGCCAATGGTAACACAACCCCAGTTATTGGGGAAGGATCCTTAACTCTTACTGATACTTTGAATTTGGATTCTGTTTTAGTTGTTCCATCTTTAGATTACAATCTTTTGTCAGTTTCTCAAATCACTACAGCCTTATCTTGTATTGTCATTTTTTGGCCTGAATTTTGTGTGATTAAGGACATCCAAACAAGACAGACGATTGGTTGTGGTATTAAACGGGGAAAACTCTATTACTTGGACTTGCAGTCAAAGGATTCAAATAAGTTGCAACAAGCCTTGATGGCAGATGGATCTGAGGGGGAGAAGAAAAAGTCTGAAATTTGGTTGTGGCATCGACGTCTGGGACATGCTTCCTTTGGTTATTTAAAAAAATTGTTTCCTAGTTTGTTTGCAAAGAGTGATATTTCTGGTTTCCGTTGTGATATTTGTGAATTGGCTAAAAGTCATCGTGCTTCGTTTCCGTTAATTTTGAATAAAAGTCCGTTTCCTTTTATGGTTATACATTCTGATGTTTGGGGCCCATCCAAAGTCCCAACTTTGAGTGGCTCACGTTGGTTTGTTACTTTTATTGATGATTGTACCAGAATGACATGGTTATGCTTGATGAAGACCAAAGATGAAGTGAACTTGTTGTTTCAAAAATTTCATAAAATGATTGAAACTCAATACAATGCAAAGGTTCGGGTTTTGCGTAGTGATAATGGTGGAGAATATCAAAGTTCTGATCTTCAAAAGTATTTGGAAGGACATGGCATCATTCATCAGACTACTTGTTCCAATACACCCCAGCAAAATGGAGTCGCTGAACGAAAAAATCGACACTTGTTAGAGGTTGTTCGTGCTTCCTTGATAGCAGCAAAAACACCAATATCTTATTGGGGAGAAGCAATCACATCTGCCGCATACTTGATCAATCGGGTACCTTCTAGCTCAATTAACTTTCAAACACCTCTCCAAGCTCTTACTAATGCCGTAGTTGCCCCAACCGTCCCAAATCTACCTCCTCGTGTTTTTGGTTGCGTGGCATTTGTGCATCTACACAAGCACCAACGCACCAAGTTAACTTCCCATGCATTGCAATGTGTGTTTGTTGGATATGCATTGCACAAAAAGGGATATCGATGTTACCATCCTCCAACTCGACAAATGTATATTACAATGGATGTGGTGTTTCATGAAGATTCAATGTATTTTTCATCTGAGTCTGAACTTCAGGGGGAGTACCATAAGGAAATTCAGACTCTCGATTATGATTATCATATTTCTGAGGAAGATGAATCTGGACAATCTGAACTAGTGAACCAGGAAGTGGGTGAGTTGGATATGAGTGGTCAACAATTTGGGTCCGAAGATGTCTTCATTGAAATACCAAACCAATCGTCGTCTGTTGAGGGTGTTCTTAATTTGGAGCCTGATCCATTCATGAAACGGTTACCACATCGTCATAATAGAGGTATTCCTAAACCCACATATGAACCTGAATTGTCTACTAAAGTCAAATATCCCATGAGCAACTATGTGTCTACCCATCGTTTGTCTGAATCAAATAAGTCATTTGTAAATCAATTATCTACTGTAGCTATTCCTAACAGTGTGCAGGAAGCCTTAGCTGATCCAAGGTGGAAAGCAGCCATGAATGAAGAGATGAAATCATTGCAGAAGAATGAAACATGGGAACTCGTAGAATGTCCACCAGGAAAGAAGCCAGTTGGGTGTCGTTGGATCTATACTGTGAAGTACAAGGCAGATGGTAGTATTGAACGATTTAAAGCAAGACTGGTAGCAAAAGGGTACACTCAAACTTATGGAATTGACTACACAGAGACATTTGCACCTGTAGCTAAGATCAACACAATTCGAGTATTACTGTCTTTAGCTGCAAACCTAGATTGGCCATTACAACAATTTGATGTGAAAAATGCCTTTTTGCATGGCGAGTTATCTGAAGAAGTATATATGGATCTTCCACCAGGATGCATGGTGTCAGAAAAGCAATGTCAGAAGGTGTGCAAATTGAAGAAGTCATTGTATGGGTTGAAGCAATCCCCGAGAGCATGGTTTGGAAGGTTCACAAAGTCAATGAGAGCTTTTGGCTATCGTCAAAGTAATTCAGATCACACTTTGTTCCTAAAAAAGCAACATGGTAAGATTACGGCACTCATCGTATATGTGGATGACATGGTAGTTACAGGAAATGATCCTGAAGAAAGAAAAGCTCTACAAAATTATCTATAGAGAATTCGAAATGAAAGATCTAGGTCCTCTGAAATACTCTTGGGATTGAAGTTTCTCGATCAAGTGAAGGAATTTTTCTGTCTCAAAGAAAGTATGCCTTAGATCTTTTACAGGAGACTGGAATGTCGGGATGTCAACCTATTAATACACCAATAGAAGAAGGTCTGAAATTGTGTGTTGAGCCTAATCAAGTATCAACCGATAAGGGAGATACCAAAGACTTGTGGGGAGATTAATGTATTTAGCTCATACAAGACCAGATCTTGCTTATGCATTGAGTGTAGTGAGTCCAATACATGCATAATCCTGGAGAACAACATATGAATGCAGTCATGCGTATTTTGAGGTATTTGAAGAATGCTCCTGGAAGGGAATTTTATTCGCAAAAAATGTTGATCATCAGAGTATAAAAGTATATACTGATGCTGATTGGGCTGGTGCAGTGGATGATAGACGATCTACATCTGGTTACTTTACCTTTGTAGGTGGTAATCTTGTGACATGGAAAAGTAAGAAACAGAATGTCGTTGCTCGTTCAAGTACAGAGCGGAATTTAGAGGTATGGCTCTAGGACTTTGTGAGGCATTATGGCTAAGACTCCTCTTACAGGATTTAGGTTACCTATCTAGGCAACCAATCCAATTGTTTTGTGACAATAAAGCCGCATGTGATATTGCTCATAATCCAGTACAACATGATCGTACAAAGCATGTCGAGGTGGATAGATTCTTCATTAAGGAAAAGTTGGATGATAAGATTGTGGAATTGCCTAAGATTCGATCAGAAGATCAATTGGCCGATATCCTTACCAAAGCTGTCTCAAGTCAAGTGTTCTCAAAATTTTTAGACAAGTTGGCATGTGTGACATCTATGCACCAACTTGAGGGGGAGTGTTGAGATATTAGGAATGCTTTCCTTATATCATTATTTCCTTATATCATTTAGTGTTGAGATATTAGGAATGTTTAGATATTAGGAAAGTTGAGATATTATGAATATTGAGATATTAGGAATATTGAGATACTAGGAATATTAAGATATTAGGAATATTGAGATATTAGGAAAGTTGAGATATTAAGATATTAGTTGTTATTTCCTTATATCATTCTTTCCTTGTATCATTCTTTCCCATTCTTAGAATGGTGATTACCCTCTATATATACTCTGTACATGAACGAATGAAAGTATGAATGAAAAAACTACAATTATCAATTTGAAGAGTCACATGATCCAATGGCTGGGAATGGACCTCTTTGAGGTCCAAACAAATCCCCTTTTATTATTGGATTCGTGAGGAGATTCACATCCCTTTACAATGATGAGAAGTCCAATAAGAAGTACGATGGTCTTCCATCATGGACATGAGATTACGTGTAGGATCCAGTATATTAGTCTTAAGGAGTAACAATCGTCAAGTAAATCTATATACTTCATCTTCATATTTAGTGGATTACAGTTCTACGGTTTTTGACTTGTGGTTTCTATTTTCACAATTTGAGTGAAGATTTTCTATATAAAAAATCTTTTAATTTACACTCTAAAAGGATTATTTGAATTGAAATTTTCTACCCTTATATCAAAATATTTAAAATATAGTCATTCACCCCTCTTTGGATGTTATCTTACTGGTTTCAATTGGTATCAAAGGAATTTTTAATAAAAATCAAAATTTTTTCTCGATCCTACTAGTCTAGTATGGACCAATAGAGGGTAGGATCTTCTATTACTAATCCACCCTACGTTGATGGTGGCAACTATCCTCATTGGAAGGTTTGTATAAAATTCTTCTTAAAAATACAAGGAGAATAGGTTTGGAATGCTATTAAATTTGGATGGGAGCCACTATTAAAATTAGATGGAACGGGAAGATCCACTGGTGAACTTAAGCCTAAACAAGAATGAGATAAAAGTGATAATGAGAGTAGTAAGGTTAATGCTTAAGCCCTTTATAACATTTTTAATGGAATGAGTCCTAACAAGTTTTGCGGAATAGCCACATGTAAACAGGCTAAAGAGGCTTGAGATATTCTCTCTATAACACATAAGGCACCTCTGTTGTGAAGTTGTACAAAATTTAAATGCCCACTTTAAGATTTGAGAACATTAAAATGCAAGAGAATCAAACTTTCTCTGCATTATATTCAAAACTTGGTGATATCGTGAATTCATCTTTTAACATCCAAAGTGGTTAGAAAAATTTTGAGGTCTTTTTAAAAAAGATTAAGGCCTTGGTCACAATCATAGAGGAAAGTAAGGGCGTTGACTCTGTGAGAGTTAATGAACTTGTTGGTTATCTTCAGATATATGAAATAATACTTCCTAGTTCTCAAAAGCCTAGAGAATATGTTTTTAAGGCTTCTAAGAATGAGGAAGGCCTTGAAAATTTTGAAAAAGTAGATTTAGAAGAATTTACCCTCTTATCAAAACGAATAAAAAATACCATGAAATTTTATAAAAAGACCAATAAGGAACTTGATTTAGAAAAAGGGTAAAAAACCTGAACGTACTTTTAAAGAAAAAGATGAGAAAGTCTATAAAAATAAAAAGAATGAAAGTTTTCACTTAGACACGTATAGACATGTATCTTCAAATTAAAATTTTTAACTCTTATATTAAAATCTTTGAACTACACTCATTCATCCCGTCTAAATCAGCCTACTGCACAATCAATTTTTCAATTTTAATTAACTATTTTGAATAGGTATATACTCTTATGGTACGTTTGGTTTTAAAAAGTATTACGGAAATAAAATAAAATGTTAAGGAAAATAATTTTCTCATATTTGATTTTATTATAAAAAAATTTTAAATTAATTAATTAATTTTTATATTTAACCTTTACATAAAAGAGGAAAAAATAAAATAAGGTGAGACTGAAGCAACATATATATATATATATATATATATATATATATATATATAATATATATATATAATATATATATAATATATATATATATAAATTAATTTATTCATTTTAAATTTATTTTGTGTAGTTTACCGGCCAACATGTGATACACAACGCTTAGAAGATCCACATATAATAG
Source organism: Vitis riparia (assembly GCF_004353265.1). NCBI lineage: Eukaryota > Viridiplantae > Streptophyta > Magnoliopsida > Vitales > Vitaceae > Vitis > Vitis riparia. The sequence continues at coordinate 113,454 of NW_023269767.1, read as the reverse complement.
TTGACTTAAGGACATATTTTCGGGTAATGCTTTTTTCTCAAATAACACAAATTATTCATTTTAAATTTATTTTGTATTAGTTTACCGGTCAATATGTGATACACAACGCTTAGAAGATCCACATATAATAGTTGACTTAAGGATCCACATATAATAGTTGACTTAAGGACATATTTTCGGGTAATGTTTTTTTCTCAAATAACACAATTTATTTATTTTAAATTTATTTTGTATTAGTTTACCGGCCAACATGTGATACACAACTGTTAGAAGATCCACATATAATAGTTGACTTAAGGACATATTTTCGGGTAATGCTTTTTTCTCAAATAACACAATTCATATTTTAATATTGACACAATGAGAAATTTCGATCGACCACGTGAATACTGATGTTATGGTCTAATAGACCCTGTCGATTAGATAAGTGGGCTTTAAATTCATATTCTTCACATGTTGGAGGCTTGGAGTACCCATGATTATTAGGACAAAGGCATGGTGGGACAATGTGAAAGTGATGAATTTAAAGCCTGTGAACTCGACGGCTATTTGTAGATAGAGACATGGAACGGATAAGTGCATGCATGGTAGTCCTGGAACGCACCTTTCCACAGTATCGGATGGAAATTTCAAAAGGTGCATTTGCCGCTCCGAGACACTACCTGTCTCCGTCTCTAAAGCCACCTTTATTGGATTCCATTGAGTGAGTCTTTTTTCCATTATTTACGCGTTTAGCTAAGTTTCAAATGATTTGAAATGAAAAATAATAAGTGGGTCTACCATAATTTGAGGTGACTCGTTGATTCTTCCCCTCTCATACATATGAGACTCTTCTTATTTGAGGAATCAAATTTTGTGAATAAATTACTTAATTTGTCCTTGGGCTTAGACAAGTAGCTATTGTTATATCTTTAATAAAATAGTATGTTATTTAAATTAGAGTTATTTATTATATGAATAATAATTTTTATTAAAGGAGAGAATAAATTAATTAAATATCAAATTTAGAAAAAGAATGATATTTTTTATCAATAAAATTATAATAAATTTCATTTTTTTAATTGATCAATCAACATTTTCTTTTACCTTATAATCATAGATGCAAAATAAAATACATAGGGGTCATTAAGTTAAAATTATACATATTATAAAAAAAGTGGAAAAGTTTTTGTTTTGTTTTGCTTTTTTTTTTTAATCCAAAATCTATTTAATCAAATAACATTTATTTATTCTTTTTCACAATAATTTTATAAATATTTAAATCAAATTTCTGATTAGGGTTAATTCTCTTTTCTTTCCATTCTATTGTACTTTTATTCCATTCCTTCGAGTAAAATATACAAAATGCACTAACCATAATTTTGAGTTTAAAAAATGAGTAATAAATTTATTGTGGGAATAAAAAAAATTATTTCATTGAATTACATTATTTAAAAATATATTACATTTCAATATTTTAGAAGAAATTATATATAAAATAGTTTCAATCTAACAAAAAAAAATCTAAATTAAAAAAACTAATAGATTACATTTTAAGATTTTAAATAAGCTTTTACACCAAATATTTTATTTGAAAGTTCATTTTAAAAGTCTCTTTAAAAAAAGTTTTTTGATTTTTTTTTGGTTTTAGTTTGTCTTATTAAATCAATTTTTATTTAAAACTTATATTTTATAAATTATTTAAAAGATTATTTGTATTATACTTTATTGTTGTTGTTTAAAATTTCATGATAACCTAATTTTTAAAATTTTGTAAAAGACAAAAATAAAAATTAAAGTTTTTGACAATTTTTATATTTTTTTAATATCAAAAATTAAAGTTCTCAATGAAAAATAAAAATAAAAGAATAATTACTGATGACTTTAAAAAAAAAAATCGGAAAAAAGGGAAATCAAAGCATAAGAAACATTCAAATAAAACATATCAAAATTCTTCTTCAAAGAAAATTGATAAACAGAATATAAAATGTTTCAAATGTAGCAAAAGAGACAATAATCACATGATCTGACTATCATTCCTGTCCAAGCTACTGTGATCCACATATCCAAATTGATATACATTAGCCAGCTATTACCCAAGAAGAAGGGGCACATTTTCCATTCAGATGAAATCACAGGGCTTGCATCAAATTCCTCTTGATATTTTATTGAAATTCTTTCGCTTATCCATTAATTTGGAAGGCACTATGGTGGACTTCTCAAGTTAATTATCTTTTACTTCTATTATTTTCGGAGATCCACTAAAATTGCATCCTGTATTTTACATCTGACCCATCACATTTTCCACTATTCAAAATGCCCCAACAATATTTATCATTTGAAGACTGATTTTCAAGAAAAATACAATTCTCCCATATCTTGTCACAGTATCCAGAAGGTTGACAATACCATATATACTTTATTTATTTATATGTGATATTTATCAACTATATAAGTCTTGAAAATTTAACATTGTCATCGACTACAGAATACTTTATGAGGAAACACTTTCATAGACAAGCGACTTCATGTGCTCTTCAAGGCTTGGGAGGCACTGATTATCATCATAACTATACATCAAAGGAACCATCCTTGCAACATTGAGACAAGCCTTGGTAAAACACGTTGAAAATGGATTTGGAGCAAGGCATTCCTTGTTGAGGCGCTTCCATGTCTCTGAAATAGTATGCATAACATGGCATCGGGCATTTTCTATGGAAGTCCCTGGTTTTTCTTTCATGTAGCACTCCAGGTATGATCCGTCGTGCCCGTCCTGATTCTCGTCCTGTAAAAGTGTTAATGCTTATATGTGTTAGTGGCCAACTATGAATACGACACATCATTCCCGTTCTCGGAAGCAGTTTATGAATGTATAGTGGGAAACCAGACATCTACTACATGATGTGGTTCCCACCAAAAGTGACCACAACCATTAATGAGCTGGCGTGGGTCTAGTTTATATGTTAAGGAATTTTCAGTGAGATCGCTCTCAGGGGTAGGTATGTATAAAACAGACTAAAACTGGAGGCTAGAGGTCATTTTTCTTTATGTTTCTTGAGATTTACCTTGGCGCTTCCCAAGTCATCCCAGAGGCGAAGAATTTTTGCGACCGAAGATATAATCTCAGGAAAATCATCCACAATGTCTACCTTTCTCTTGGTTATGCCATGACCCAGGAGAAAAAACATATGAACTAGCACCACATGTACTCCGGAGCTAATGACCCCATTCTTCAAGTACTCATCAGCCTTTGGCACGTGTCCATCACCAAACCATTTTGCTTCTACTAGAAATGCATTGCATAAACATGCCCACTGTTTGCAAAAAATAAAATAAACTATCAAAAAATTGCAGAGGCACTTCCAACTCTTTTGCATTTGCAATTAAAATGAATATTAATCTAGTATGGTAAATGTTATTTGACATACTGCCTTTCGAAGAGATTCCATGGGGTTCCACCCATGATCATTGTAGACCTTGGAACTTATTTCATTGGTGATTCCATTAAGAGCATTGAAACATATCTTCATGTAGTCTGGTAGTTGTTCAACAGCCGCATATTCCCATCTACATGCAATTAGTGATTAAATGATGATTTTTGAGATTTGTAGAAGCATTCTGATGAATTGTATTGTTGTTATATGCCTACCTGTTGACAGCTTCTGTGAAGAGAGTGAGTTCATCAAGTGTTCCATGAACATCAAAAATGTCATCTATTATGTAGACTAGTGAGATGGGTTTTGTGAGCTCAACCCTCTGTTCCGACAAGCTTGGATCCGGGAGGACCGCCAAGGGCCACATGTACCATTTCAGTGGTTGGTTTCTTGCAAACTTCAACTCCTTGGCCAAACCTAGATCTTTCCACCATCTAATTAGGTAAAAAGAGAGAAAAAAAAAATTATTTACATGAAAGGTACGTCAGGGAATAATCTTTGGAGAACAACAAATTAACTTAATTCAAGGTCGGTGAAACTCACTTGGAAACCTGAAGCATCTCCTTCTGGTGTATGGATTTAACTACGTTGAAATCCATTTTTGCTAGTTCTCTAAAGACATTTATCCATCCATCTGTGCCTTGAAAATCGCTAAGAAAGCTTTTGGCCATGAACCTTGCCAAGCTCTTATGATGGGGATGCCCTAATGTGTTCCTAACAATTCTAGCTTGACTGTGATCATTGTGCGTGTTCCATGCATTAAGAAGCTGGCTACTGAAGTTTCCGATTTCTTCGAGTATATCTTCCCCCTTTATACTTAGCTGCGAAGCTTCATACAAACCCATTAATCCCTTGATATCTTCGCTTAGTTTTTCTTGAATCTTTCCCTCTGTGTCCTTGAGATTGTTGAAGACATCTGTTCATACACGATAACCGTTAAATAACTTACTCTTCTATATCAAATGATTTAATAGTCGAAACTTAGAATGTTTTAAAAAATAAATAAATAAAAGGGGAAAACCCAAAAGAAAAAAAGGAAAAAGAAAATCCCACCTGCGCTCACATAGTAACCTTCTTGTCTCAATAGCCGGAAGCCAAGTGCTAGTTCGTAGAGATTGTTATGGCAATCACTCCGAGTGTTAAATTTCGTATGTAGTCTCTGTAGTACCACTTCAATCTCTCCATGAAAATGGTAGTCAATGCCTAGGCGTTGGATGGCATCAATCATGAGCAAAGCTTCCAATGTATCTTCTCCTACCTCCTTGAGTACACTCCTAGCTTCCTCCAGTTTTTGTGCATGTTCCATGTAAAATTCATTCTGCCAAAAGAAGATTGTCAACAGTAGGAAGTTGAAAAGTGAAAAACCGCCATAAGAACTAAGAGCAAAAAATATATATGGAAAATGGGGACTGAAGCTTAACAGTGGGGCTGGGATATTCTGTGGATGGATGATTATCCTTTTCTGAGGGGATAGAAACCAAGTTCTGATCCTTAGCAATGCTCCATGTGTGAGCACTTGGCATATTGAAGATGTTGGTGAAGTTAAGTTTGCTTTCAGCAGGCGATTGGGAGTGAGGGAGAGTTTGATGAACGGAATAGGTGGTATTTGTGTGGATGGTACTACGTACAGCACGGGACCCAATTTATAGAATTGGCTTAATTGGGAATATCATCTTTATCACAATATAAACGTGATATGGGTCTCTTCCTACCACATGCTTTTCACGTTCCTTGTATGCCCTCGCTACCTTCAATTCATTTAAGCTCTCTGGCTTATTTAGTCTATGAAAATAAAATATAAAGAAATCAAAATATTTTTCTACATTATTTCGTAACCTCAAAATATTTTCATACATAGAAATCAATGTGGTCAGAAGATCGTTGGAAATTTATCATTTTGGTTCAATAATTAGAAACGTTTTACGCTACCTACTACCTGGGAAGGGTATTTGAGTCCGTCTAAGGTTAAAACAAAGATTCTTGGTTCTTTCTGCCTCCTTGTCATCTCGTGAGTCACGTTTTGGTGAGTACCTGATAAGGTTGTTTTCACTGAGCGCGACTGTTCATGAGCCTCTTTGCTGCCTTTTCATAAGAAAAAGATTCTCAGATAATATGTTAACCTCTAGGGTACTGGTGGCTTTGTAAATTAACCGTCATAAAAGCATTATAATGGATCATGGGAAATATGCAGTTTAACAAGTATTTCATTTATTTAGTAGTTTTATTGAGTTATTATTTCTGTTGTTAAATTAGAATTATTCTATAATTATTATTTTTATCATAATATAGGTATGATATAAATACATTATACTTATAATATAAATACACTAATATAACAATATATTACAATATAATTTAATTTATTTTTTTTTAAAAAAATTCATGTGTTATATCAAAAAAATAGTTGTGTTATTCAATTAATGAGTACTCATAAAAAATAATTGTTCAAGGTAGCAAAGTTTTTAATTTTATATTATATATATAGAACAACATAATAACTTTATTGTGTGGTTTTTATTTAAGAGATACTGAATTTTTTTTTTTTTTTTATCAAGTTCTTTAAAAAAAAGTAGATTTAAAAAATTTTAATTTCTTCTAATAAAATAAAATAGTTATATAATTTTTTATTTTAATCTTTTATTATTTTTCTTTGACCTATATATATACTTTTTCAATTCTTTTCAACCCCACACAACCAAAAAAGTAACAAAAAAAAAAAAATGACAAATGTATTAAATATATCAAAATGATGTCATAATGAAAAATCATTCATCATGTTAACACAGAATAATAAACTAGGTTAATAATGCATAATTTATTATATTATTTTTATAGAAATTCTAGTATTTAAGTAAATAATAAAATTATATCTATTTTTTACTTTTCCAGTAAAACTTTGTTAAATAACATGATTACAAAAGTGGAAAACAATGTTACGAGACACAAACACCCAATTACGGAAAAGACAGCCATCATGTTAAAGGACCCAGAGGATTCAACATTATTGTCCAGTCTAAATTTTGTATCATGCTTTTTGTAGAAAAAATTTGTATGACCTTCACCCTCACAAATAATCAATATGACATTTTTGTTTTATTATTTATTTAATAAGTTTCCAAGTTTCCATTTCAATCTAAGGCAATCTCACCAACCTCGAGATCATGCGACAAGAAAGCAATGGACCATTTATATGTCATCGCCTTTCTTTCTTTAGATACTTTAAATCCGTTTAAAAGTGAATTTAAAAATGGTTTCTAACATTTCTAATACTTCAATGATAAAATGTTTTAAATATTAAAAATATTTTCTGAAATTAATGTCAAAATTCTTCATATTTTATTAAAAAAAAAAAAAAACATATACCCAAATAATAAAAGCAATGGTCACCATTTGTACGTTCCATCAGACAAAGTTACAAAGTCCTTGAGTTCTCACCTAGATATTTAAGTTAAATAACTTAACCATTATGTTGAAGTGATAGCAATTTTTTCCCCATGTGTGCTTTATCGTGAGACACGAGAAAGCGATTTTTCCATTTTTGGAACATGTAAAACGTGGCCTATGGGAAACTAGTCAGAATATCCATCTTAACAAGGTAAACGGAGTTTTGACCAAAAATAAGAGTTTCAAAAAATATTTCCATAAACTCAACTTGAATTTAAATTAATGCCCAATTTAATAAGTCTAAGCCAAGTAAGAATTGACTACGGTTTTAATTTTTTTGTTAAAGATTCAAAAATAGAGAGGACCACACTGGCTGTTGACAACAACCCTAAAAATAAAAGGGACCACAAAAAAATTGGCTACAGTTTTGATTTTTTTGTTACAGATTCAAAAATGGAGAGGACCACACTGGTCATTGATAACAACCCTAAAAAATAAAGTATCATAATAGGTTTTTATTATAAGAATCTTGTAAATTTATTCGGTTTAAGTGTATTTTAGTTTGTTATTGTAAATTTTTTTGGGTTAAATGCATTTTAAGTTTTTATTGTAAATAGATTTAGCTTTTTTATTTTATTTTCATTTTGAGCTTGAAAGGAACAAAAGGGTTTTGTTTTCGTTAAAACAATGAGATACCCCTAAAAACTTAAAGAAATTTAATTGAAAAGATAAAATTACTTAAACATTTTGATGTGTCGTTGGTGACTAAAGTTTTGACCAATTAAAAAACAATTCAAAACTATAATCGACGGTTTTATAATATGAAATCTTACATGGTTTAGGGGTGCTAAATTGAGTATTAGTTTGAATTCAGGTTAGGTAATCATTTTTTTGAAAAGAAAAATATTATTATTATTATTATTTTTTTTGTCAAAACTCGTCAAGCACACAAACTGCGTTTATGAAATTCTATAAATTTGGTCCCTTGTGCTGTATCAGCGACACAAACTTCAATCCTTCGTTCTATCCCAATGGGATTCTCTCGTGCCTTCTACGCTTGTTCCATTCCTCCAGTTGGTCCTAACAAATTCACAGAGCTAGGCCAGTCCAAATTCAACAGTGTTGTTCCTGTGCCTACTGCTCAGAAATGGAGCATTGCCCACGATCACACCTTGGCTTATAAGCCCTTAAGAAAGAATAATCATCAATCTCAACATCTCAGCTTTACTGTTAAGTTTGCGTCTCCGTTTTCATTTTCTTTTAATTCTTATTCTGCTAGATTTTAGCTATCGAATAACTACGCGCGGCTGACACGCTTCTCTTGCAGGATGAATTTTACATCAAGCATGCACAAAGATTGGATGAAGTTAGAAACGTATTCAGTAAAGTTGGAGAGGATACGCTGGAAGGTTTGATGATGACTGATGTCATACAACGTTTGGGCATTGACTACCACTTCAAAGAGGAAATTGAAGCAGTTCTACAGAGACAGTATATGAAAGCCAGCACTCACGGTGAGAGCATTCAGGATCTCTACGAGGTTGCTCTTCGTTTTCGGCTATTGAGACAAGAAGGTTACCATGTGCCTGCAGGTGGGATTTCTTTTGACTTCAGCAAAATTTGTTATGAGTCACATTGTTTTTGAAATAGGAATTTACTGGCTATTGTTTATGAATAGATGTGTTTAACAACTTCAAGAACAAGGAGGGGAAGTTTAAACAAAATCTCAGCAAAGACATCAAGGGATTGTTGGGTTTATATGAAGCTTCACAACTGAGTATAGAAGGAGAAGACATCCTCGAGGAAGCCCAAAGATTCAGCAGCACACTCCTTAACGCAGGGTTGGAACATCTTGATCACCACGAAGCTACAGTTGTTGGGCATACACTGGAGCATCCCCATCATAAGAGCTTACCAAGGTTCATGGCCAAAAGCTTCCTTAAGGACTTCCAGGGGCCAAATGGATGGCTGACTGTCTTGCAAGAACTTGCAAAAGTGGATTTCATTATGGTTCAATCCATACATCAGCAGGAATTACTTCAAATTTCGAAGTAAGTTTGAAAACTGACTCACCTGTTAAGTATTTTGGTTTCATATATTCTTAAGACTCTTCTAATCGTAAATACCCATTATATTATTAGATGGTGGCAAGACCTAGGTTTGGCTGAGGAGTTGAAGTTTGCAAGAGACCAACCACTGAAATGGTACATGTGGCCCATGGCAGTACTCCCCGATCCAAGCTTGTCAGAGCAAAGGGTTGAGCTCACAAAACCCATCTCTATGATCTATATAATCGATGACATTTTTTATGTTTATGGAACACTTGATGAGCTCACTCTCTTTACAGAAGCTGTCAATAGGTAGGCATCAACCATGGAGTTAATCCATTCATCAGCGTACCAAAGTTCCACTAAATTGACCCGTTAATTTTTGCATGCAGATGGGATATAGCTGCTTTCGAGACGCTACCAAACTACATGAAGATATGCTTCAAGACTCTAGATGACATCACAAATGAAATCAGCAACAAGGTCTACAAAGAGCATGGGTGGAACCCAGTAGACTCTCTACGGAAGACGGTATGTACATTCATTTGTCTATGGATATTGAATTTTCAAGGGAATTACAAGCACCACATGTTAAACGGATTCTCTGTTGCTACAGTGGGTGAGTTTATGCAATGCGTTTCTAGTAGAAGCCAAATGGTTTGCCTCTGGGCATGTGCCAAAGGCCGACGAGTACTTGAAAAACGGGGTCATCAGTTCAGGGGTACATGTGGTGCTTGTTCACTTGTTCTTTCTCTTGGGCCATGGCATAACCAGGGGAAATGTGGATCTTGTGGATGACTTCCCCAGCATCATATCTTCCACAGCTGCCATTCTTCGTCTTTGGGACGACCTGGGAAGCGCCAAGGTAATGCAAAACTAGGTTATTCATGTCTCAAGTCTTTAATTCCTTAATTCTGATGGTGTCTTAGCCTACTTAGTTTTAAATCAACACTAACACATTCATGAATTCATTGACAGGATGAGAATCAAGACGGCCATGACGGGTCATACATCGAGTGCTACATTAAGGAACACCAAGGCTCTTCCATGGAAAATGCACGGCAAAATGTGACCTATATGATTTCAGACTTATGGAAGCGCCTCAACAAGGAATGCCTCTCTCAGCATCCATTTTCAACTTCTTTTACAAAGGGTTCCCTTAACATTGCAAGGATGGTTCCTTTGATGTACAGTATGATGACAATCAGAGTCTTCCACACCTTGAGGAACATATGAAGTCCCTCCTCTTTGAAGCATTTCCCCTGTAGGGACTATATATATAGAATAAAAAATAAATAAAATATAAGAGCCACTGATGTGCTTAATGTATCAGTACAGGATTGTCTCTTTGTTTCTTCATACATGGTAGCTAAGGTAGCCAGCTTCCATATTAAAAGAAAGAATAAAAGGATACGGAAGTGATGGAATTGGTTTATAAATAAGAGATTTAGGGTTGTTTGGTTGGTGTTTTCAAGAACTGTTTCCTGTTTTTAAAAACAAAAAACACTAAAAACTTGTTTCGTTGAAAAAATTGTTTTTGTTTTTCTTGTTATCCGTGTTCTCAAAATGACACTTTTTAGAGAACAAAAAAATGTTGTTTTCCCTGTTTTTTTTTTTATTGTTTACAGAACAAAGAAAAAAAAAAAAAAAAACCATATGAGAACAATTGTTCTCCATGTTTTTTTCTTCCGGTTCTCACATTTCCTCTTCTCCAGCATAGTGGCGGCATCTCTAGTAGCACGAAACGAAGGTAACTCCATAAGGTAACTCGGTTGAATAAGTTAAATTACAAAAGTTTTTTTGATTCAAATCATTGATTTTTTTTCCCTTTCAAATCATTACATAAAGATCATAAAATTTTCCAAAAAAATCAGAGGAAGAAGAAACATTGAAATTTAACCGAGTCGTGACTTCCTTTTAAGTTTAGAAGAGGAGAGATCAAACAGATAAAGGCTCACTTACCTCACCACAATCAACGAAGCATGGGAGCTTTGCGGCTGATGGATGGTGACTCCTCAACGTCGATTTAAGTGGACTAAGCATTGGATACCTTTTCTGGTGACGATGACCATTCAGGGAGAGCTTCTATCGTGGGTTGCAAACTTGCAATCGGGTGGACATGGGGACGGGGAAAACTATATTTGGGAAAGTAAAGTAAAACTGGAATGTTATGATTTATATGCACCATGAGATTTAATGAGAATAACCTGGATGACATTTGAATATTTTTAATTTATTATATAATCTAAATTTTTTGTCTTATAACATTCCAAATTAAAGTAGAAAATCAATAATTATTTAAAATATATATTTTTAAAAGAATCATAATTATAAAAACAACATTTTAATAATAGGTTTATATTAGGGAATCAATAATTATTTTTGTATGTTATAAAGGTTACATTTATACTTAAATTATTTTTAACTTATTATATCATGTAAAAGGCAATATCATATTTAATAAATAATGACATGGTTTGTATAAGATACATTTATATGTTGAACATGGTAAATATATTATATTTACATTTGAATCATTTTTTATTTATTATATCATGTAATTTTTTTTATCTTATAATATTTTAAATTGCATTAGGAAATCAATAATTATTTTTAAATGGTATAAAAATTATATTTTTATTTGAATTATTTTTTTATTTTATTAATTTTTGACCTTATTTATCTATATCATATTTCATGTTCATATTTATCTACTAAAAGTTAACAAAAATTATAATTGGTGTAAATAAATTTGAGAATAATTTTTTAAATTTTAGTAAAATATGAATTTAAAAATTATTTATGTGCTTACGATATCAAGTTAATTAAAGAAAAAAAAAACCTTTAAATATGTTTTTTATTTTACTTGTTCTAAAAAACTTTTTTTATTAACTCAACCAAACATGTTTTTTTTTTTTTTTTTTTGTTTTTGAGAACAAAAACTATTTTGCATAATCCAATTCCCAAACACAATTTTGTTTTTGAAAACACAAAAAAATTGGTTTTAAAATAATAACAGTTTTTAAAAACAGCAACCAAATTGACCCTTATTATCTAACACATCGGATAAATCACTGCAAAAATCAGAAACTATCATAAGCCAAACTGGGAGCCTGCAGTGATAAATCACTGCAAAAATTCAACAACAAAAATATACTATTTATCTGAAGGCAGTTCCAGTGTAATGCTAAACTTCTTCAACTTTGCCAATTCCACAAGCTCAGTTGCTTCTTCAATTTTTGACTCTTTAACCAGCCCCTCCAACACCTGCTGCAATAAAGCCAGCGCCTGCTGCAGACTTCGTTGCACAGCTCAGTAGCCATTTCAAAATCACCCTTTTCAACAAGACATGGGATGAGCGTCATGTAAGTAGCCCGAACAGGAGGCAACTCATATATCGCAATTTCACTATACCACCTTTTAGCTTCCTCTAGGTTTCCAGCATTGCAAAAGCCTTTCATCAAAGAATTGAGAGTAAACACATCAGGTTTGATCCCACTGGTTTTCATCTCATCAATTAATTCAATTGCTTCTGACATTCTATTCTCTGAAATCAGTCCTCGCAACTTGGCATTGTAACTTCTAACATTAGGAGCAACATTATTCTTTTTCATTAAATCCCATATCTTCTCGCCATCAGCATAGCTACCATTCTGATAAAACGCGTTGAGAAGGGTATTAAACGTAATCAAATCAGGCTCCAAGCCAACCTTCTCCATCTCATCAAGCACCGAAAGTGCTGAATCCAATGACCCCATCTCACAAAATGCATTAACAATAATATTGTATGAAACGACGTCGGGGACAATCCCTAATATTTTAAAATATATTTTAACTCATTTTAATATTTAATATTTAATATTTTATTTTTAATTATTTTGTAATGCTAAATTGATATTAGGTTATAATGAAGCCATGATTGATGTGGGAATCTAATTCCAAATGGAATTTTCAATAAAAATAGCTAACTACTTGACTAATCAACCATGATTTTGTTTTCATTAGGCCAGTTAAGGAGACATTTTTGCCTCTTAAAACAAGAAGGTTCAAAGACTGCTCCAACCATCTAGATGAAAGATCTCAAAAACTCATCCTTAAATCATGGGTTATAAAAGATGAATAGCACGTAGATATACAAAATTCATAAATCCATGGTTTATTTGAAGGATTATGTTGTTATTTTCCCTCTTTTTCTCTTTTGTTTTTTCACTTAATTTGATCTAATTTAAAGGAATGAATAAAAATATGGACAGTTAAGACCATGGTTGATAACCGTTTTTAAAAATTGTTTTTTAATGTTTTATAAAACAGAAGTTTATTTGAAAACTTTAAATATTTTTAATTTATTTTAATATTTTAAAATATATTTTAAAACTCATTTTAATATTTAATATTTTATTTTTAATTATTTTATAATGCTAAATTGATATTAGGTTATAATGAAGCCATGATTAATGTGGAAATCCAATTCCAAATGGAATTTTCAATAAAAACAACTAACTACTTGACTAATCAACCATGATTTTATTTTTGTTAGGCCAGTTAAGGAGACATCTTTGCCTCTTGAAACAAGAAAGTTCAAAGACTGCTTCAACCATCTAAATGAAACAGCTCAAAAATTCATTTTTAAATCATGGGTCATAAAAGATGAATAGCACGTAAATGTACAAAATTCATAAATCCATGGTTTATTTGAAGGATTATGTTGTTATTTTCCCTCTTTTTCTTTTTTTTTTTCCACTTAATTTGATCTAATTTAAAGGAATGGGTAGAAATATAGATAGTTAAGACCATGGTTGATAACTGTTTTTAAAAATTGTTTTATAATGTTTTGTAAAATAGAAGTTTATTTGAAAACTTTAAATATTTTTAATATTTTTAAATATATTTTAAACCTCATTTTTAATATTTAATATTTTATTTTTAATTTTTTTTATGTTTATATAATTATGTTCTAAAGTAATTTTTTTAAAAATAAAATAAAAATTATTAAAAAAAATAGTTTTTTAAAATACTTTATTTTCTATTTTTTAATAATATAAAAAAAATAATCAAACATATTGTTTCTACCTCAAATAAATCTTAAACGTGTGGCATCGCAAGGATCACACAACAGGAATCTGTATATCGGTACAAAATGCTCCAACCCCCTTGTCTTGGAGTTCGATGAGATTTGATTAATGAATCACTTATAACGACTTTTAAAGAATGCACAACTGCTAATGATTTGACATTTGGCGAGTAGCAATCATAGTACTACAAAAGATATCAGTCAGGACACAATTTAGTTTTGCATCGAGTTGGACTCAAAAATTAAGTTTTGATCCATATAAGTTGCATAATTGATGTGAATGATATAAAATATGAAGAGATGAATATACCCTTCAAAACTATTTTCTACCACAATGTTTGACAAACTTTTTTAAGTTAAATATTTTTTAAATAATTATTCTGAAAATTTATTATTTTTAGAAAACTAATTTTTTAAAAAATATATTCTAAAAATATATCATTTTTTTTTTTAAAATATTTGACATATTTTTAGTTATTTTTTATATACACAATTTTAAAAATATATATTTTCCAAAATGTTTGATTTTTAAATAATAATAATAATAATAATTTATTTTTATTTTTTTGGAAAATGGTGTATTTTCTTTCAAAACACTAAATTATATTAAATTTTATTGAGGTTTACAAAAGGAATGAAATTTAAATTAATATTTTTTTTTTCATAGTGAACAAATGTCATTTCTGGAAATATTAAAATTTCATATCATTCTTTCCAATTTTCACACTTTTTTTGGGTCTTGGGCTTAAATGATGAATTTATATGGATCAAAGCTTAATTTTTGAGTTCAAGTGAATCCAAAACACAATTATCTAAAAAAAAAAAAAAAAATTTAAAATACTTTATTTTTTATTTTTTAATAATATAAAAAATAATTTTTAATAATCAAACATATTTTTTCTACCTCAAATAAATCTTAAACGTGTGGCATCGTAATGATCACACAATAGGAATTTGTACGTCAGTATAAAAGCCTCTGGCCCCTTGTCTTGGAGTTTGTCCATATTTGATTAATGAAACGCTTATAACGTTTTTTAAAGAGTGCACAACTCCTAATGATTTGACATTTGGCGGGTAGCAATCATAGAAGTGCAAAAGATATCAGCCACAGTTTATAAAGATGTACAACCTTTTTGGGTCCCGCCTATAGTGGTTGGCTAGAAGAGTCACCACCAATAAAGTGAATTGGTGTGTCACTAACTCATTGTTTGTAACAAGTACAATAATTATAGTTGTGAACATGATGAGCACTTGTTGTATCAAAATAAAAAGAAAAAGTAAAAATAATGTGGATAATTGTTTGTCGTGATAACAAAAATGATAGCCTTGTCATTGAAATCACTAGAATTATTTTGGACTTATTAAAACAAGAAATGATCATGTGGTGTAAGGGAACAAAGACTAGTCTTGAGAATTACCTTGGCGCTTCCCAAATCATCCCAGACACGAAGAATTGTAGCAGCAAAAGATATAATTCCCTGAAAATCATCCACAATACGTAACAATGCGAGCTTGATGCTGATCATTATGGGTGTTCCATGCATCAAGGTGCTGGTTACTAAAGTTTCTTGCTTCTTCGAGTATATCTTCTCCGTGCACACTTAGCTGTGAAGCTCTATACAAACCCATTGTTGTAGTATGTGACTCATATTTGAGTGAAAAGACATATGGAGAAAAAGGGGCAAATACCGGAGCGAAGTGGAGCGATAACATTTTCCATTTAGGCTTGTACTTCTTTTTGTTGTGCGTTGCCCTCCGCACTACGATTCAAGGGAATTATCATTCCTAAGGGTTAATATAAATACCCTTCCATGTAACCCTAATTTGATACATAGTGAAAATCCTCTTCCATATTCCCATGAATGTAGGCAATTAGCTGAACCATGTTAAATCTGCGTGTTCTTCTTTCTAGTTTTTCTATTATTTTTCATCATAAATCGTTGCACATATTTCAACACCCATTAATCCCCTAACATCTTTACCTAGTTTTTCTTCAAACTTCCCTTTCTTGTCCTTGAAGTTGTTAAGACATCTGTCAGTTCATTCATATACATTACCAAGAAAATTAACTTTCCCAAAAAGCAAATGATTCAATATATAATCAGAGAAGCTTAAACTATAATTAAAAGAAAAAGAAAACGGCCACATGCAGTCACATAGTAACCTTCTTGTCTCAAGAGCCGAAACCTAAGTGCAACCTCGTAAAGATTGTCTCTGAAATCATCTGTGGTTATAACTATTCTATACTGCCTTTGTAGAATTGCTTCAATCTCATCATGGAAGTGGTAGTCAATGCCTAGTCGTTGGATGGCATCAATCATGAGCAAAACTTCAAATGTACCTTCTCCTACTTCATTGAGTACACTCTTAACTTCCTCCAGGTTTTGTGCATGTTTCATATAAAATTCGTCCTACAAAGGAAAATTGTCAATGAAAGGAAATTGAAAAGTGAAAATCGAGCATAGGACCTAATGGAAATATATACATACAGGGAAAATGGGGATGC
This sequence comes from Vitis riparia, assembly GCF_004353265.1. Classification (NCBI taxonomy): domain Eukaryota; kingdom Viridiplantae; phylum Streptophyta; class Magnoliopsida; order Vitales; family Vitaceae; genus Vitis; species Vitis riparia. The sequence continues at coordinate 97,032 of NW_023269767.1, read as the reverse complement.
AAACTTAACAGTGATACTGGAATATTGTGCATATAGATGATTATCATTTTTTGAGGGGACAGAAACCAAGTTGTGGTCCTCGGCAACGCTCCATGTGTGAGTAGTGGACATAATGGCAATGTTGGTGAAACTAGTCTTGTCTACTGTAAAATGAAGGTTGATTTATGGCGATATATCACTTGGTCAACGTGGGTCAAATGCGCTACAGTGAAGTCAAAGCAGCTACAGTCCCCCCAAAATGGCTTTTCTCCTGCTGATGAGGGGAATCGAACCACAAACCAAAAGGTTTAAGGTTCACACCAATTACATCCGGATGAACTTGCCCTTGTTAAATAATATGGACTAAACCTATATATAGTTAAACTCATTATATAAAGAAATATTACAAAAAATATTTCAAAGAGCAAATTAATTATAGTTATTTTTTAATTAAATGCAAAATTTTCTTTTAATTGATTACCAAAAATATAAAAATTATATAATTTTCATGATAGTGTTTTTAATATCATTAATAATTAATTAAATATTAAAAAATTGTACATATATCATAATTTATTTTATATTATTTAATACAATTGAATTAAATGGATCATAATTTTAATATTAATATATATTTTAAAATTATACATATTATAATCAAATATCATAATATTAGATGTAATTTAATAATAAATGTACACTTATAAAATTCATATTTTTATCGATGCATACAATATTATTATCAAATATGATAAATCATATTATACATATATCAAATTATTTAATAAAACAACTTAATATCATTATACTTCTAATTACATTTTTATGAAGTTTTTTTTATATTTTTATAAATTTTGGTCAATTTTAAGTTTATCGATATTTTTTTCCAAAATATCCGCTGATATATCTCCGATATATTTATAAAATCGAAGTATCGATATATCCGTGATTACCGATATTTTCATCATTACCTACAAGTTGCATGTGAGCACTAGTATGTTAAAGTTATCAACATCAGCATGTGACTGAGAGGATGTATTGAACAAGTCAAGTTTGTTTTTTGTGTCAAAAATATGCCTCTGTTTAGTTTTTCAATAAATTAGGAATTGTCCGAGTCTTAGGGAGGTCGTTGCAGCACGTTTAGAGTGACTGGTTATCTATCTATTCCTATTTTTTAGTATTTCTATTTCTGTTGATGGTTTTGCCTATAAAAGGCTTTAAAAATATCACCATATTAATAAAATTATTTTCTTTCCTTCTTTGTGTGTTTCTTTTATAAAGTGGTTTCAACATTTGGTATCAGAGCTAGGTTGAAAAGAGATTTCAGAGAGTGTTTGAGAGTCAAACATGTGAGAAAAAGAGAGAGTGAAATGGGTGATCTTCAAGTCATTGGCGGAATAAAAAAACTCAACAACCAAAATTACAATACTTGGTCAACATGCATGATGTCGTACATGCAAAGCCAAGACTTGTGGGAGGTTATGAACGGAAGCGAAATTACTCAACCGGAGGCTAAAGATGTGAATGGTATACTACGGAAATGGAAGATAAAAGCAGGCAAAGCGATGTTTGCTTTGAAGACAACGATCGAAGAAAATGTGCTAAAGCACATTCGAGATGCCAAAACCCCTTATGAAGCTTGGAATACGTTCACCAAGCTGTTCTCAAAGAAGAATGACACAAGGCTCCAACTTCTAGAGAGCGAGTTGTTGTCGATAGCACAGTGTGACTTGACGATCGCTCAGTACTTTCACAAGGTGAAGATGTTATGCTGGGAAATTTTCGAGTTGGATCTAGAAGCCCCAATCGGTGAAACCAGGATGAAGAGAATAATCATCCATGGTTTGAGACCAGAATTCAGAGGTTTTGTTGCTGCTATACAGGGATGGCAAAATCAACCATCACTTGTTGAGTTTGAGAATTTGCTTGCTGGTCAAGAAGCCTTGGCTAAACAAATGGGAGGAGTTTCACTCAAGGGTGAAGAGGAAGCGCTTTATGCCCATAAAGGCAGTTGGAATTCCAAGCAGCACACCGTCGGAAGAACTAAAAAGAATGAGGACAAGGCAAAAAGTAGTCAAGGTGAAAGGAGCGCTCGTGTTGAGGGAGATTCGAAGAATCCTGGCACTAGGAAAAAATTTGAAGGGAAGTGCTATAATTGCTGAAAGAAGGGTCACATGGCAAAAGATTGCTGGTAAAAAAAAGGGCTTGTCGAAAATAATGCTGCGACTTCCAAAAGCGAAGATGAGTGGGACGCTCAGGCATTTTTTGCTGCAATAGGAGAATCAGCTTTTATAGCAACAACGTCTGAACAGATTGATTATGAGAAGGATTGGATCATTGACTCAGGCTGCTCAAATCATATGACGGGTGATAAAGAAAAGCAGCAAGATTTGTCGGAGTACAAGGGAAGACATATGGTAGTCACAGCGAACAATCCAAAACTACCAATAGCTCACATTGGTAATACGGTAGTCTTTTCCCAATATAATACTAATGATGTGTTGCTTCAAAATGTCTATCACGTCCCAGGTATGAAGAAAAATCTTCTCTCGGTAGCACAATTAACGTCTTTAGGCCATTTTGTTCTATTTGGCCCTCAAGATGTGAAAGTTTATTGTGACCTTGAGATTATGGAAGAGTCGGTGATAAAGGGACGGAGACTAGAGTCAGTCTATGTGATGTCTGCAGAAACCACATATGTAGACAAGACCAGAAAGAACGAGACAACCGATTTATGGCATATGCGATTAAGTCACGTTAGTTATTCCAAACTAACTGTGATGATGAAAAATTCAATGTTGAAGGGACTTCCACAACTTGAAGTGAGAAAAGATACAATCTGCGCAGGATGTCAGTACGGCAAAGCGCATCAGTTGCCGTATGAAGAGTCAAAATGGAAAGCAAAGGGGCCATTAGAGCTAATTCACTTTGATGTGTTTGGACCTGTTAAGCAAGCCTCTCTTAGTGGGATGAAATACATGGTGACCTTTATTAATGATTTTTCCATGTACGTGTGGGTGTACTTTATGAAAGAAAAATCTGAAACTTTCTCAAAGTTTAAAGAATTCAAGGAAATGACGGAAGCAGAGGTTGATAAAAGAATCCGTTCTCTACGTACTGACAATGGGGGAGAGTATACCTCAGATGAGTTTTTTTACTTCCTCTAAGAATGCCGAGTACGCCATTAGTTCACATGTGCCAACACTCCGCAGCAAAACGACGTAGCAGAAAGAAAGAACAGGCACCTAGCAGAAATCTGTAGAAGTATGCTTCATGCAAAGAATGTTCCAGGACGGTTTTGGGCAGAAGCAATGAAGACTGCAGCTTTCGTGATCAATAGGCTTCCTCAACAAAGGTTAAATTTTTCATCACCCTTTGAAAAATTGTGGAACATAAAGCCTACAGTTAGTTATTTTCGAGTTTTCGGATGTGTTTGCTATATCTTTGTACCTAATCATCTACGCAGCAAGATGGACAAGATGGTTGTTAGGTGTGTCTTAGTAGGATACGATAGTCAACAAAAATGATGGAGATGTTGCGATCCTACAACTGGAAAGTGTTACACATCCCGGAATGTGGTGTTTGATGAATCATCTTCATGGTGGTCCTCAGAAAAGGAAATATTACCAGATTCAGATGTTTTTAAGGATGAGTTGCAATCTGCTCAAATCCAACTAAGCTTAGGTGAAGCTGAAAATGCAGCCGATGGTGATATCGGAGATGATGAAACTCAAAGTCCTTGGCAAACTGGTGTGCATGGACAACCAAGTGAAGAAGGTGAGCCTAGTGAAACAGAAGCACCAATTCCAATTAGAAGATCAGCAAGAACCAAGAAGCCAAATCCCAAATATGCCAATGTTGCCATAGTAGAAGATGCAAACGCAAAAGAACCAGAGACATTTGCAGAAGCATTTCAGAATCCAGACTGGAGTAAAGCTATGAAACAGGATATTGCAGCATTAAAACAAAATCAGACTTGGGAGCTCGTGCCAAAGCCAAGAGATGTAGAGCCTATTTCCTGCAAATGGGTTTATAAGATAAAACGTCGCACAGATGGATCAATAGAAAGGCACAAGACTCATTTGGTAGCTCAAGGATTCTCTCAACAATATGGACTAGACTATGATGAAACGTTTAGTTCAGTTGCAAAACTTACAACTGTACGAGTCTTACTTGCACTTGCAACTAACAAAGATTGGGACTTGTGGCAGATGGATGTGAAAAATGCATTCTTGCATGGAGAGTTAGATCGGGAGATCTATATGAATCAACCGATGGGCTTTCAGAGTCAAGGTCATCCTGAATATGTATGTAAGCTGCGGAAGGCACTCTACGGATTGAAACAAGCACCTAGAGCATGGTATGGTAAGATTGCTGAATTTCTAACTCAAAGTGGGTAGTCAGTAACACTTGCAGATTCTAGCTTGTTTGTCAAAGCTAATGGAGGAAAGTTAGCTATCGTACTTGTATACGTAGATGATCTAATCATCACTGGAGATGATGTTGAAGAAATTTGCCGAACAAAGGAGAACTTGTCAGTTCGTTTCGAGATGAAAGAACTTGGACAACTTAAGCACTTTCTTGGGCTAGAGGTGGATCGTACACATGAAGGGATATTTCTCTGTCGACAAAAATATGCCAAAGATTTGTTGAAAAAGTTTGGGATGCTCAAATGTAAGCCAATCTCAACACCAATGGAACCAAATGCTAAGATGTGTGAACACGAAGGCAAAGACTTGAAATATGCAACAATGTATCGACAATTGGTGGGTAGTTTGCTTTACTTAACTTTAACTAGACCCGATATCTCTTATGCAGTTGGTGTGATGAGTCGATACATGCAAAATCCAAAGAAGCCTCATTTGGAAGCAGTTCGACGAATTTTGAGACATGTGAAGGGTACAATTGATTATGGTCTGTTGTACAAGAAAGGTGAAGATTGTAAGCTAGTTGGCTACTGTGATGTTGATTATGCAGGAGATCACGACACCCGCAGATCAACTACCGGGTATGTGTTTATGCTTGGATCGGGAGCGATTTCTTGGTGTAGCAAGAGACAATCGACAGTATCTCTGTCAACAACAGAGGCAGAGTACCGAGCAGCAGCATTGGCAGCTCAAGAAAGTACGTGGCTTATACGGCTGATGAATGATCTACATCAACTAGTGGACTATGCAGTTCCATTGTACTGTGACAACCAGTCGGCAGTTCGTTTGGTAGAGAATCCAGTCTTTCATGCAAGAACAAAACATGTGGGAGTGCATTATCATTTTATCAGGGAAAAGGTCCTGGAAGAAGAGTTTGAGTTGAAGCAGATTAAGTCAGAAGACCAAGTTGCAGACTTATTCACAAAAGGTTTGAGTGGTAGCAAGTTTGAAAGCTTTTGTCATCAACTCGGTATGGTAAAGATTTTGGAAGCTGATGTTGAAGGAGAGTGTTAAAGTTATCAACATTAGCATGTGACTAAGAGGATGTATTGAACAAGTCAAGTTTGTTTTTTTGTGTCAAAAATATGCCTCTGTTTAGTTTTTCAATAAATTAGGAATTGTCTGAGTCTTAGGGAGGTCGTTGCAGCACGTTTAGAGTGACTAGTTATCTTTCTATTCCTATTTTTTAGTATTTCTATTTCTATTGATGGTTTTGCCTATAAAAGGCTTGTATCAGGTGAAGTTTAAAAATATCACCATATTAATAAAATTATTTTCTTTCCTCCTCTGTGTGTCTCTTTTATAAAGTGGTTTCAACATAGTAGAGCCGTCTAAGCCTCACCCCCCAATTTTAAATTTATGTTTAAAATTTTTAAAAATAAAATAATTATAATTAAATTTTATTACAAAAAAATATTTACCATGAATTAGTAATAATATATTAAGATTGAACTAAAAATAAAAAATAAAATAAAATAAAATCTTATTTAATATTGTTCATACTTATTCTTTCTTATTCACTCAATTTTTTTCTTTTCTATACTTATTTTTTATAGTTAATTTAACTAAATCATAAAAAATAATACTTGTTAAGTTCTTATTAGCTACTTACATTTTTACTTGGAAATAAGAATATAATGTAAGTCCATCAAAATCTAACCATTAAGTTACTAGTGTTTTAATAATTTATTATTGGAAACATAAGTTTTAAGTAAAAGATTTTACTTTCAACTATCTTATATTTAGTTATTTGAAGAAGAACAAGAAAAAGTATAATCTTCACTTTTAAAAATACAAAAAAAAAAAAAAAAAGGTTTTTCAATATAAGTACAAAAAATAAGACTAAGGTATAAATAAATGAAATTAAGTTGTAAAACAATGAGATGTAAAGATGCGTACCTCCTTTATTTGAAAAATATCAAAATTTATAATAGAAATTATTGAATTTTTTAAAATGATTTTAAAGGTTTTTGCTACAAATTGAGAAAAGTTATTGAAAATTTCTAATAATTTTTCTTTTTATATTTTTTTAATTTCTTTGAAAATTTTCTCTAAATATTCTTGATAGTTTATATATATATATATATATATATATATATATATATATATATATATATATATATATATATATAATCTAATTTTTTAAGTGTTTTTAATATCATCGTCATTTAATTTGATACATTTTTATAATTAATATTTAAACTTATTTAGTTTTTAACAATAATATAAAATATCATTAATTACTTTATAATTTATAAATAATGATTATAATATAATATTTTTCTTTCATGCCCCCTTAACAAAAGTTTTTAGCTCTGCCACTACATGTGAGGGGAGATTGTTAGAAAAGTATGATATATATTGTGAATATAAATCCTACAAACTTAAACTTTAACAAAATTGGTAATTTAATACTATGCATGCTTAATTTAACAATTAACAAGATGCTAAATTGATATTAGGTTATAATGAAGCCATGAATAATGTGGGAATCTAATTCCAAATGGAATTTTCAATAAAAACAGCTAACTACTTGACTAATCAACCATGATTTTATTTTTGTTAGGCTAGTTAAGGAGACATCTTTGCCCGTTGAAACAAGAACGTTCAAAGACTACTTCAACCATCTAAATGAAAGATCTCAAAAATTCATCTTTAAATCATGGGTCATAAAAGATGAACAACGCGTAGATATACAGAATTCAGAAATCCATGGTTTATTTGAAGGATTATGTTGTTATTTTCCCTCTTTTTCTCTTTTTTTTTTTCACTTAATTTGATCTAATTTAAAGGAATGAATAGAAATATGGACAATTAAGACCATAGTTGATAACTGTTTTTAAAAATTGTTTTTTAATGTTTTGTAAAACACAAGTTTATTTGAAAACTTTAAATATTTTTAATTTATTTTAATATTTTAAAATATATTTTAAAACTCATTTTAATATTTAATATTTTATTTTTAATTATTTTATAATGCTAAATTGATATTAGGTTATAATGAAACCATGATTAATGTGGAAATCTAATTCCAAATGGAATTTTCAATAAAAACAGCTAACTACTTGACTAATCAACCATGATTTTGTTTTTGTTAGGCCAGTTAAGGAGACATCTTTGCCTCTTGAAACAAGAAGGTTCAAAGACTGCTTCAACCATCTAAATGAAACATCTCAAAAATTCATCTTTAAATCATGGGTCATAAAAGATGAATAGCACGTAAATATACAAAATTCATAAATCCATGGTTTATTTGAAGGATTATGTTGTTATTTTCCCTCTTTTTCTTTTTTTCTTTTTCACTTAATTTGATCTAATTTAAAGAAATTGGTAGAAATATAGATAGTTAAGACCATGGTTGATAACTATTTTTAAAAATTGTTTTGTAAAATAGAAGTTTATTTGAAAACTTTAAATATTTTTAATATTTTTAAATATATTTTAAACCTCATTTTTAATATTTAATATTTTATTTTTAATTATTTTATATGTTTATATAATTATGTTCTAAAGTAAAATTTTAAAATAAAATAAAAATTATTAAAAAAAATAGTTTTTTAAAATACTTTATTTTCTATTTTCTAATAATATAAAAAAAAAACAATCAAACATATTTTTTCTACCTCAAATAAATCTTAAACGTGTGGCATCGTAAGGATCACACAACAGGAATCTGTATGTCGGTACAAAATGCTCCAACCCCCTTGTCTTGGAGTTCGTCGAGATTTGATTAATGAATCACTTATAACGACTTTTAAAGAATGCACAACTGCTAATGATTTGACATTTGGCGAGTAGCAATCATAGTACTGCAAAAGATATCAGTCACGACACAATTTAGTTTTGCATTGAGTTGAACTCAAAAATTAAGTTTTGGTCCATATAAGTTGCATAATTGATGTGAATGATATAAAATATGAAGAGATGAATATACCCTTCAAAACTATTTCCTACCACAATGTTTGACAAACTTTTTTATGTTAAATATTTTTTAAATAATTATTTTGAAAATTTATTATTTTTAGAAAACTAATTTTTTTTAAAATATATTCTAAAAATATATCATTTTTTTTTTTAAATATTTGACATATTTTTAGTTATTTTTTATATACACAATTTTAAAAATACATATTTTCCAAAATGTTTGATTTTTAAATAATAATAATAATAATAATAATAATTTATTTTTATTTTTTTGGAAAATGGTGTATTTTTTTTCAAATCACTAAATTATATTAAATTTTATTGAGGTTTACAAAAGGAATGAAATTTAAATTAATATTTTTCTACTTTTTTTTTTTTCATAGTTGGCAAATGTTATTTTGGAAATATAAAAATTTCATATCATTCTTTCCAATTTTCACACTTTCTTTGGGTCTTGGACTTAAATGATTATATGGATCAAAGCTTAATTTTTGAGTTCAAGTGGATCCAAAACACAATTATCTAATTTTTTTTTTAAATACTTTATTTTTTATTTTTTAATAATATAAAAAATAATTTTTAATAATCAAACATATTTTTTCTACCTCAAATATATCTTAAACGTGTGGCACCGTAATGATCACACAATAGGAATCTGTACATCGGTACAAAAGCCTCCGGCCCCTTGTCTTGGAGTTCGTCCATATTTGATTAATGAAACGCTTATAACGTTTTTTTAAAGAGTGCACAACTCCTAATGATTTGACATTTGGCGGGTAGCAATCATAGAAGTGCAAAAGATATCAGCCACAGTTTATAAAGGTGTACAACCTTTTTGGGTCCCGCCTATAGCAATCATAGAAAGCATATAAAACATGTCTTTTAAAAAATAAATTTGATACGATAAAATAAATTATTTTTACAATGAATTCGTGTGATGAGTCTCATATGACATTATTTATCATATAGTTCTTAATATTTTGCATACTACCATATTTAAATAATATTATTTTAAATAATATTTAAAAAAAAAATCCTAAATGATAAAGCATGTTTTGTAATTCCAATATTAAAAAATGTTTGGTAAATCAACATAATAATTTAATATAACTTAGTAACTTAATTTAACTCATTAAATAGACTAAATGTATTTGATAGAATAACTTAATATTATAACTTAAATTTAAAAATATCATTAAGTATTAAGTAAAAATAATTAATTTATTTTGAATTTCAAGTATTTTTCACCTAAGTTATCCTTCATATATTTGGTGAGAATATCTTTCACATCTATGATTAATTTTAATAGTAAACATTTTATAGTTATGTTATATGTTTATAATACTTTTAATATAAATGCTTAAAAAATAAATTTATTGCTTATGATTAATGCAAATAAATGTTAATTAAATTTAATTAGGGTAATTAGGTTAATTTGATTATTTAGAAAAACTTTAAGTTAGAAATATATATTAAGTTTTACTAAACACGCTTTAAATTTGGAGCAAATTTTTATAGGGTTTTATTTTTATGAAAAATAGTCATTTTAAAAATTATTTTTAAATCTATGCTAGTTTGTGTCATATAAAAATGGTGCAAAATCATGTGTTGAATATGATTTAAATTTTTATTTACAATCCTATGTCACATGAAGTGTCACATATTTTTTAGTATGTTTTCATAGTCATTGGTTTTTATTTTTTATTTTAAAAAAATCACTATAAATTAATCCAATTATTAGGATTCTAACTATACCAACATAAGGTAAACATTCAAGAGAATAAATTAGGAGTTAGTCCTTCTTTTACAAATTATACAACTATAAAATAAATGTAAAAGAAAAATAAGCAACAACATAATAAAAATAAAAAATAACAATTGCATATAAATAAAAAGAGTAAAAAAGAGAGAAATGCAAACTTAATATTTTAAAGTGATTCAATGTAACCTAAACTACATCCAGTACCCTCCTCGAGCTTCAAACCAAATCAAGGATTCCACTATGAAACAAAGGCTTCTAACATAAGCCTCCAAATATATAATTGGATTATAGTTCCAATTAATCATGGTGGACTTATGAGTCTAAGTATCCTCTTGGATTTTAATTTCAAGGAACCTCTACATACATATCAAGAGAACTACTCTTGAATCCCTGTCAGATTTCTAATGTCCTATCCTTGTTAGATTTTTTCTCAATGGGCCAGGTGTTGGTTGGCAAAATTCTTCATGTTTTTTCAAAGTCAGAGAACAGACTAGTGGTTAATTGATGAGAATTCAAGGAGGTCCATGGGTTTTGGCTACTATGGTTAGGTAGTAGCTAGGCCGAGGAGAATCTATATATTCCCCTACCCACGCGAAAAACGTTTCTAATTGTTGAACCAAAATGATAAATTTCCACCGATCTTCTGAACACATTGACTTCTATGTACGAAAATATTTTGAGGTTACGAAATAATGTAGAAAAATATTTTGATTTCTTTATATTTTATTTAAATAAACTAAATAAGCCAGAGAGCTTAAATGAATTGAAGGTAGCGAGGGCATACAAGGAACGTGAAAAGCATGTGGTAGGAAGAGACCCGTTCACGTTTCCCACTATTGTGATAAAGGATGATATTTTCCAATCAAGCCAATTCTATAAATTGGGTCCCGTGCTGTACGTAGTACCATCCACACAAATACCACCTATTCCGTTCATCAAACTCTCCCTCATTCCCAATCGCCTGCTGAAAGCAAACTTAACTTCACCAACATCTTCAATATGCCAAGTGCTCACACATGGAGCATTGCTAAGGATCAGAACTTGGTTTCTATCCCCTCAGAAAAGGATAATCATCCATCCACAGAATATCCCAGCCCCACTGTTAAGCTTCAGTCCCCATTTTCCATATATATTTTTTGCTCTTAGTTCTTATGGCGGTTTTTCACTTTTCAACTTCCTACTGTTGACAATCTTCTTTTGGCAGAATGAATTTTACATGGAACATGCACAAAAACTGGAGGAAGTTAGGAGTGTACTCAAGGAGGTAGGAGAAGATACATTGGAAGCTTTGCTCATGATTGATGCCATCCAACGCCTAGGCATTGACTACCATTTTCATGGAGAGATTGAAGTGGTACTACAGAGACTACATACGAAATTTAACACTCTGAGTGATTGCCATAACAATCTCTACGAACTAGCACTTGGCTTCCGGCTATTGAGACAAGAAGGTTACTATGTGAGCGCAGGTGGGATTTTCTTTTTCCTTTTTTTCTTTTGGGTTTTCCCCTTTTATTTATTTATTTTTTAAAACATTCTAAGTTTCGACTATTAAATCATTTGTTATAGAAGAGTAAGTTATTTAACGGTTATCGTGTATGAACAGATGTCTTCAACAATCTCAAGGACACAGAGGGAAAGATTCAAGAAAAACTAAGCGAAGATATCAAGGGATTAATGGGTTTGTATGAAGCTTCGCAGCTAAGTATAAAGGGGGAAGATATACTCGAAGAAATCGGAAACTTCAGTAGCCAGCTTCTTAATGCATGGAACACGCACAATGATCACAGTCAAGCTAGAATTGTTAGGAACACATTAGGGCATCCCCATCATAAGAGCTTGGCAAGGTTCATGGCCAAAAGCTTTCTTAGCGATTTTCAAGGCACAGATGGATGGATAAATGTCTTTAGAGAACTAGCAAAAATGGATTTCAACGTAGTTAAATCCATACACCAGAAGGAGATGCTTCAGGTTTCCAAGTGAGTTTCACCGACCTTGAATTAAGTTAATTTGTTGTTCTCCAAAGATTATTCCCTGACGTACCTTTCATGTAAATAATTTTTTTTTTCTCTCTCTTTTTACCTAATTAGATGGTGGAAAGATCTAGGTTTGGCCAAGGAGTTGAAGTTTGCAAGAAACCAACCACTGAAATGGTACATGTGGCCCTTGGCGGTCCTCCCGGATCCAAGCTTGTCGGAACAGAGGGTTGAGCTCACAAAACCCATCTCACTAGTCTACATAATAGATGACATTTTTGATGTTCATGGAACACTTGATGAACTCACTCTCTTCACAGAAGCTGTCAACAGGTAGGCATATAACAACAATACAATTCATCAGAATGCTTCTACAAATCTCAAAAATCATCATTTAATCACTAATTGCATGTAGATGGGAATATGCGGCTGTTGAACAACTACCAGACTACATGAAGATATGTTTCAATGCTCTTAATGGAATCACCAATGAAATAAGTTCCAAGGTCTACAATGATCATGGGTGGAACCCCATGGAATCTCTTCGAAAGGCAGTATGTCAAATAACATTTACCATACTAGATTAATATTCATTTTAATTGCAAATGCAAAAGAGTTGGAAGTGCCTCTGCAATTTTTTGATAGTTTATTTTATTTTTTGCAAACAGTGGGCATGTTTATGCAATGCATTTCTAGTAGAAGCAAAATGGTTTGCTGATGGACACGTGCCAAAGGCTGATGAGTACTTGAAGAATGGGGTCATTAGCTCCGGAGTACATGTGGTGCTGGTTCATATGTTTTTTCTCCTGGGTCATGGCATAACCAAGAGAAATGTAGACATTGTGGATGATTTTCCTGAGATTATATCTTCGGTTGCAAAAATTCTTCGCCTCTGGGATGACTTGGGAAGCGCCAAGGTAAATCTCAAGAAACATAAAGAAAAATGAGCTCTAGCCTCCAGTTTTAGTCTGTTTTGTATATACCTACCCCTGATAGCGATCTCACTGAAAATTCCTCAACATATAAACTAGACCCACGCCAGCTCATTAATGGTTGTGGTCACTTCTGGTGGGAACCGCATCATGTGGTAGATGTCTGATTTCCCACCATACATTCATAAACCCGCTTCCGAGAACGGGAATGATGTGTCGTATTCACAGTTGGCCACTAACACATATAAGCATTAACACTTTTACAGGACGAGAATCAGGACGGGCACGACGGATCATACCTGGAGTGCTACATGAAAGAAAAACCAGGGACTTCCATAGATAATGCCCGATGCCATGTTATGCATACTATCTCAGAGACATGGAAGCGCCTCAACAAGGAATGCCTTGCTCCAAATCCATTTTCAACGCCTTTTACCAAGGCTTGTCTCAATGTTGCAAGGATGGTTCCTTTGATGTATAGCTATGATGATAATCAGTGCCTCCCAAGCCTTGAAGAGCACATGAAGTCGCTTGTCTATGAAAGTGTTTCCTCATAAAGTATTCTGTAGTCGATGATAATGCTAAATTTTCAAGACTTATATAGTTGACAAATATCACATATAAATAAATAAAGTGTATATGGTATTGTCAACCTTATGGAGAATTGCATTTTTCTTGAAAATCAGTCTTCAAATGGTAAATATTGTTGGGGCATTTTGAATAGTGGAAAATGTGATGGGTCATATGTAAAATACAATGGACAAGTACAGGTTGCAATTTTAGTGGATCTCCGAAACTAATAGAAGTAAAAGATAATTAACTTGAGAAGTCCACCATAGTGCCTTTCAAATTAATGGATAAGCGAAAGAATTTCAATAAATAAAATTGTGTTATTGTGTTCTTAGAGAATATTTTTAAAACATGATGTGTTTAAAAAATAATTTTTAATTGCTTTCACTTATTTTTTTAGATTGTTTTGAAATATATACAGATAATGAATGAGTAAAAATAAAGTATAACAAATAAAATTTATTTATAAAAATATTTAAATTAATATATAAAATTAAGAATATTTCAAATTTTCAAATACACATTTGTTTTACAACACATTGTAAAATAATTTTCAAGAACTATTCTAGAAAACTATTTTTAAAACTATTTTATAAAATATTTCTTTAACATAGCCTACTTTTCCCACCTATAGTCATTTTTATAACATCACAAGGGTTTTGATAATAGGAAATTAGATATCGAATTCTAATGGTTGACCCTTCGTTTTCTTACTTTGTTTTAAATGTAAATGTGTATTGGAATTATCTAACACTTTTCTAGTATTGAATTACATAGGACATTTTTTTTTTCTGAAGTTTTTACTTAAGTGTGAAGGACTAGTTTGAATCAGTGGTGGATAGAGAATCAAATCCTTTCACTTTATTTACCTGAGATTCGTTCCTTAAGAACATACAGAAATCTACTGTCTTCTGGGGATCTACCACAGGTTTTCATTCTGGCAAGGCCACCAAACCCAAACCAACCAATGCTCTTTTAAAGTTCAAACAAACATTAATTGTAATGAATTAATAATTGGTGGCATTGAAGCAGGACAATGGGATATTTGAATAATCGTTACATCAATAATTCAGCAATAACTTGAACGTCAAATGGCCCTTCTTTCTTCCTCCCAAAGTATCTGAAAGGAACTGCTATTGTTGCGGTGCAAATACTGATGACACCAAGGGACTTCTTCCAAAGGAGAGAGGGCCGACCCCGTACAGAAATTTGACAAGGACCTAACTGCCAAGTGTACGTAAGCTATGCGAGCAATATCCAATTGTACATGTGAAAACCAGCTTTTTCTGTGGATCAAAATTCTCAGCCTTTGCAATATCTATATGCGAGCAACTAGGCATAGAGTGTTTATCTAACCATATGGGAAATATATTTCATTCTAAAATTTAATGCTTCCAAGGTGATAGAAAGAGAGAATTTGATGGTACTACATTTAGGAAGAGTGTAGAAGCACATTATTGGACATACAACAAATCAGTCTTCTAGGATGATAACTCAAGAAATGTCTCCATAATGTGTGTAAGTTTTAAGATGATTAATTATAAATCTTATGAAGTTTCAAAATGAGTGTATGTTAACTAGTCCTTATTGTAAGCCTTGAGATAGAAACAGTCCATAGAATAAGTGTCTTGTGAGATGGTTAAGTTGCACTTTAAGTGTGAGTGCAACTCAATCAAGCAAAATAAAGCTAATAAGGTACCCAAATTGACAGGTGATCCAAGTTAAACTCGTACATGAAACTTATTTGTCTAAATTTAACTCAATTCAAATCTTTTTTTTTTTTTTTTAATATGATTGGATTTAAATAGGATTAAACTTGAATTAGTAAATATAAGTTTAAATTAGTTGTATTTATTAGCTTAACATTAATTTTTTAAATAATATTTAAATAGTAAATATTTGTTGTTATAAATAAAGTAAGTATTAGTGGAACATTATTACATAATATATATTTATAATTTAAGTTTTATATAAATATATAATGTCTTGGGTCCAAAAAGTAGTATCAAGAGCCACGCGATGGGTTAATGACCCCACGATGGTTGCAAATCATTGTTAATAAATGGGTGGTTGATGATAAGCCTTAGAAGCGGTACCTATTAGCAAGAATTATTCATTCTTTTGAGTGTAGCCACTTAAAGACCAACTATATGATGTTCAACGCTACATAGCCTTGGGACTGATTGTAAGATGTCCAACGCTAAAGCGAATATCACACCTTCAAAAGATAGCTAAATGATTAATGGGTGGTTACGCTCCATTGTAAACAAATGGGTGGTTGATAATAAACCTTGGAAGTGGTCAAATGGGTGGTTGATAATAAGCCTTGGAAGTGGCACCAACTAGCAGGAATTAATTATTTTTTGAAGTGTAACCACTTTAAGGCCAACCGTATGAAAGAGAGCTTAAAATGACATAAAATATAGGAATAAAAACTTGTATTTTTCAAAACCCAAAAGGTCAATCGAAACATTGAATGGCTGCTCGATTCATATTCGTATGGATACTAGCAAATTGGAGGCTTAATGGAGACTTTCGAAACTCCTGACATATCACAAGAACCACAAATGTTTGTTTGGAGGAGTCAGGTCAACAAATCTAGCGCCTGAGTTTGCACAGTACAGGACATTGGTCCCGGCATGTCTGTAAAATGTCATCAGGTGGTCCTGCTACTCCTGCCCTCCACTCTGAATATTGAAATAGTCTAAAAAATCTTTGCCTATCATAAAGAGGTTGTTTGAGACTTTGAGTTTGTTTGGATTTAAAAAGTACAGTTTTTTTTTTCTTTTTCCTGAGAATGAAATATTATTTTAAAAATTTATGAGCTGTGATTTTACTTAATTTCTGATTAAAAATTTATACTATTGTTTGGCGATTGTTCTCTCAAAATAGGTTTTAAACACAAGATCACATAGATAACAATTTTAGGATCCGCGTGTTTCACTTTTTTTTAAATATACATATATATAAATTAAAAAAAAAATCATAAAAAGCAAATAAAATAAAATAAATATTTCTCATTTTATTGTATTCCACCTATCAATATAAAAAATCTTCAAATATAAAATTTATCTTAATTACATGTAATTTTCTAAACTTCTTTTAACTTTACTAAATTTGTTTCATTATATATATAGATTCTAAATCAAATAACATAGAAGGTATATATATATATATATATATATATTTTTTTTTCACTGGACAAATAGATTAAAAAGTCATACAAAACTTCAAGTGTTAAGAGTTTTTTAATAAGACAATTAATTTAAAATTAAAAAATAACTCATTTGCTAGTAAATTTTATGAATTAAAATCAGTTTAAAATGGTTTTATTGTTTTTCCTTTTCATCTAATTATTATAGACTTTAAAACTTGTCCAAAATATTTTTTTTACATCAATTTTTGTGTCCATTCACGCCCTTTGAAACGTAGCATTTATTTTATTTATTTATCTATTTATTTTTTCTTTATTTTCCTTTTCCTTTTTCTCTTACTTCATTTTTTTTTCCTTTTTTATTCTTTTATTCCCCTCCTTTGCTCCAACTAAAGTGCACCACCAGTGACCAGACCACCCCCCTTCCCCATTTTTTTTTCTCCACCTAACCCCTGACCCAAGCCCATCTCCAACCATCAACTTCTAAGTCTTTTAAGCTTAAAACTTATATTCAATTCTTAGTGCACCTCTTAATCCTAGTTTCCTTGTATTTTTTAGCAAAAATTTGTAAAGTAGAAATATTTATTGAGAAACACATTTCTTGTAAATCTTGTGAGATAAGCTAAAATATGGGGTATTATTTGAGGAAAAAAAAAATACAAGTGTAAGATATTACTTAAGGTTTCTTAAGTATAGGTGGTGTTAGGGAGTTCAAGATTAAGATATCTTTTGAGAAATATTGTAAGTGTCCATTGGAACCGATTGGTCCAAGTGTTTTTTAAAACCACTTGCCAAACACAATTGGTTTTAGAAAATAGAAAAAAATTATTTTTTAACTAAAAAACAATTTTTAAAATAATTTTAAGAAAATATGACTAAATAGGCCATTATCAGCATTTTTGGGGTTTTTTTTATAAAAAAAATAATAATAAGTGACTTGAACTATAGAATATGTACCAAGATAGGAAATTAAGATCACCTATATTAATTATATGAAGGATGCTTTCTTAGAAGGCATTTTTGGAAAAGTTCTACAAAAGAAGCAACTACAACTTTCAAAATTCATTATGACACATGCAGATCAATTCATCTCAATTCTTTCAGTAAAAACAATTGCTTCTTATTCTTTATTAATGATTTCAATGAAAAAAAAAATGCCTAGGTCTTAGAGTGAAGTTCTAGGAGTTTGCAACACTGGCATCAAATATTTCAATACCTCCTCAATGGTGTTGAAATGGATTTCAACAAATACCCAAACCTTCTAAACTTATGACGTGCTTCTAAAATGGTATCAAAAAGCATGATCTTGTATCAAAATAATACCACAATGTATTGAATTGCATTTCGATATATGAGGTTGGGAACCTCCACTTTATAGTTGTATTGACATGGTATTGAAATGTATTTTGATAATCCTTTAAACTTTCTATATCTCACTTCTATTAGGTAATTTCTATGCTTCCATCGTATCGACATGGTATCAAATATCAAAATGATATCAAAATGCATTTCAATAATCTCCTGAACTCATTGGATCTTTAGGTAGCTACAATGGGCTGGTGAATTTGATATCTCCACTTTGGTATAGAAATACGTTTTGATATAGAGACCAAGAGACTCTACTTTACTATTGTATCAAAACAGTATTGAAAGATATTGAATTGTATTGAATTGCATTTTAATAGATAAGACTAAGAGGCTCCATTTTACAATGGTATCAAAAAGAGTTTATGGTATTGAATTGGTGTATTGCCCAATATCAAAGTTTATTTTGATATATAACACCCAAAACTCACTGTATTTGGAGTTACTCTATATTTTGTATGGAAATGATATTAGATCCACTCTTATGTATCAAAATTCCTTTTTTCTTACTTTCTTTATCTTTTCTCATACATCGAACTTCTCCACTTTGTTTCTTTCATCCTTGGATCTTAAGGTTGTCATGCACTCATATTTATGTACATGATATCTTTTTTTACCTTATTTTTCACTAGATGTAAATATTAGTCATTAATGGGGACTTAACAAATATTTTAACTAAAAAGACAATGATTTGCACTCAAAAATTATTTCAAAACCTATTTTATATACGAAAAAACATCAATTTTGAGTATTAATCAATCCCTTCTCGGCACATACCCAAAAAAATATATACCTTTTTTCTTTGTATAAATCAAGTCAAGAAATCTACCACTTATGACTTGGGATGTTGCACCTAACTTGCATGTAAAATGTGAAAAAAAATATATATACCTTTTTTCTTTGTATAAATCAAGTCAAGAAATCTACCATTTATGACTTGGGATGTTGCACCTAACTTGCATGTAAAATGTGAAATTTGCATCGGGCATAAGTGGATGCAAGCTAATTGGAGGCCTAGTAGAGGAGATAGATATCACATCACAACGGCCACAAATTTGGAGTTTAGTAGAGGCGTAGAGGCATTAGTTGCCACTTACCGAGGAATTAGTTGCCACTAACCACATCACAACAGCCACAAATTTTTCTTGGTACAAGTCAGGTCAAGAAATCCAGCGCATATTATGGAAAATGATTCAAAATAATGGAATCTTGGAGTTTCTATGGGTCAATCAATTAAGGAATTCCCATATCTTATTTATATTCTTCCATAGAAAAATCACATTAATGCTTCATTCATGTGCTTCCTTTTAAGCTTACCACATCTTCAACATATATGGGTTCAGGAAGAACAACTTTTGAGGGCTTCAAGAGTCTCCATCAAACTTCGACGATGGAGTGGTGATTTTAGATATGAAAACCACTTATATCAAACTTGGATGAACTATATCTTCAAAAGCACTAGCTCTCGGGCAATCTCTCTAACCTCAAGATGGGTGGACTTAAACCAATAGTACTTTCTTTTTTTCCTTTATTCAGAGTGTTTTGAATAATGGCAGATACGTAAAGAGAAAATGACATCTCACCTACTCGGAAGATGATTTAAAGTAGCTGAGTACATGAAAATATGGCTACCCATAGTCGCCGTGTCAATGATTGCTAAAATTAAAAAAAAAAAAAAAAAAGGTCGTTGGATAATTAATTTAAAAAAAATTAAAATTAAAATTAAAGCTTTCACAAAATCCATTTAGTATATATAACTTATTTTTTGTTTTTATTTTTATTTTTCCATGCAATTATTATATTAATTTTTATTAATTAATGTTGGATTTTTTCGGTTTTAATTTTGAAAACTTTTAACATTTTAAGAAAATTTGCATTTAGTTTAAATTATAAGAGACAACATGCATCAATAAGAAATCTTAACAATAATCAAAGTCTGATTAATCACTTATATTCTATTTAAAATTTTAATGATATTATGGATTAATTTTTAGTAAAAAATAATTTTCAATTAATTTATATTTAATTATTTGAAAAAATATATTAAAATTTATTAGAAAAATTATTGAATTCTTTGAAAAAATTTTAGGATTATCTTTGCTAAAAAGTTTCTAAAATTATTAAAAATTATATTTGAAGTAATTTATTCCTATTATTTTCTTAAAAGTTACGTACTTTGGATGTTTTCGCAATTCTTTTTTATAATATTTAAATTTATTTAATATTTTGATTTTTTTTTAATTTGATAATTCGTATCTATTTTATTGAATGATAACTTGGGCATCATTAAGTGCTTCTAAAATTTGACAATGACTATTATCTTGGTGTGCATTTGACAATATTTTTATTTAAAATATTTTTAATAAAAGGGCTTTCTTTTGAAGTATTTTTCTTTTGGAAGAACCACCAATTAAATATCTCCTCGGCAAGCATTAAAGTGATTTTATAATTCTATTTTAAAATTGATTTTTAAATTTTGCTATTTCTCTTTCAAAGCTCTTTAAAAATACTGTAAATTGCATTCTTAATATAAAAAATTTCTATTTGTCAAGAGAAAAGCTTCCCATGGTGTAAAAAGCAACAAGCAAGACTCCAAGGCTCCTTGTCTATAAATTCAGTCCATTGTTATAGCAAAACTACAAGCCTCACTACTTGATTCATCCTCAATCTGGTTGCGTGCCCTCTTCTCTTTAATTTAATAATTTATTATTACTCCTAATGCCCTGTTCTTGTGGCTTTTATGCTTGGTCCATTCCTGCAGTTGGCCCAAACAAATTCAGAGAAATAGGCAAGACTAACTTCACCAGAATTGTGCCTATGCCTAATACGCACAATTGGAGTATTGCCCACGATCACACCTTGGTTTCTATCCCCTTAAAGAAAGATAACCATTCACCTGAACTTGGCAGTTTTACTGTTAAGATTGCCTTACTGCTTTCCATTATTTTATAGTTCTTATTATGCCATGCATTTTCTAACTTTCTAATTTCCTAACTTTACAGGATGAGTTCTACAATAAACATGCACAAAAGTTAAAGGAAGTTAAGCATGTATTCAGCAAACTAGGAGAAGATGCAATGGAAAGCATGATGATGATTGATGCCATACAACGCCTAGGCATTGATCATCACTTCGAAGAGGAGATTGAAGCAGTTCTGCAGAAGCAGTATATGAAATCTAGCATTCATGGTGATTGTGATGAGGATCTTTATGAGGTTGCACTCCGCTTTCGCCTATTGAGACAAGAAGGTTACACTGTGCCCGCAGGTGGTTTCTTTTTCATTTTATTTCTTTTTTCTTTTTTAATTAGCCTTACCGACATTTACCAAGAGTCGTTTGTTTCTGAAAGTGAATTTACTGGTTAATGTGCATGGATTGATGTGTTGAATAATTTCAAGAACAAGGGGGGGAAGTTTAAACAAAACCTACGCGAAGACATCAGAGGATTGATGGGTTTGTATGAAGCTTCTCAGCTAAGTATAGGAGAAGATACACTTGAGGAAGCCGGAAATTTCAGCAGTCTACTCCTTAATGCATGTTCGCAACATCTTGATCATCATCAAGCTGCAGTTGTTAAGAATACATTGGAGCATCCCCATCACAAGAGCTTGGCACGATTCATGACCAAAAACTTCCTTACTGATTTCCAGGGCACAAATGGATGGATAAATGCATTGCAAGAATTAGCAAAAATAGATTTCAATATGGTTAAATCCGTGCATCAAAAGGAGATGCTTCAAATTTCCAAGTCTGTTTGAAAAATTGCATTGTGATTATATTTACTTTCTTGTTATATATTCTTAAGACACTTTGATCTCTAACTAATATTTGTCATATTAATTATTAGATGGTGGAAGGACCTAGGTTTGACCGAGGAGTTGAAGTTTGCAAGAGACCAACCACTGAAATGGTACATGTGGCCAATGGCAATCATCCCAGATCCAAGGTTGTCAGAGCAAAGGATTGAGCTCACAAAACCTATCTCTCTAATCTACATAATAGATGACATTTTTGATGTTGGTGGAACCCTTGATGAACTCACTCTGTTCACAGAAGCTGTTAATAGGTAGAAATGGACTAATTCATTGATTGGCTAATGGGTGTGTATGTGTGTACATATATATATATACATAGTTCCACTAATTTGTGTCATTAATTATTGTATATAGATGGGATTTGTCTGCTTTCAAAGAGCTTCCAGAGAACATGAAGATGTGTTTCAAGACTCTTGATGACATCACGAATGAGATCAGTACCAAGGTCCACAAGGAGCATAAGTGGAACCCAGTGGGCTCTCTACGGAAGGCGGTAATATAGAACTTGTGGATGACTTTCCAG
This sequence comes from Vitis riparia, assembly GCF_004353265.1. Taxonomy (NCBI): domain Eukaryota; kingdom Viridiplantae; phylum Streptophyta; class Magnoliopsida; order Vitales; family Vitaceae; genus Vitis; species Vitis riparia. The sequence continues at coordinate 74,605 of NW_023269767.1, read as the reverse complement.
GCATTATATCTTCTACAGCAACAATTCTTCGTCTTTGGGATGACCTCGGAAGCGCCAAGGTAAATGCCAACCACATGCAGGTTATTAATTAATCTATGCCTACAATTTTTCATGTTTGGTTTATAAAAAGTTATTTTGAGGTGGCCTTAAAAGTTAAATGTAGTGTTGGCCTAATTGATGTTTTGAAGTGGTATGTCATAATGTTTGGTTTCACAGAACCACCCTAAGTTGAATAAATTGACAGGATGAGAATCAAGACGGGCATGATGGGTCCTATGTAGAGTGCTACTTGAAGGAACACCGAGGCTCTTCAGTTGAAAATGCAAGACAGATCGTAGCCCATATGATTTCAGATATGTGGAAGCGCCTCAACAAGGAATGCCTCTCTCCAAATCCATTTTCAACTTCTTTTACAAAAGGCTCCCTCAATATTGCAAGAATGGTCCCTTTGATGTATAGTTATGATGACCAACAGTGCCTTCCTGGCCTTGAGGAGCATATGAAGTCCTTGCTCCTTGAGAATCTACCATACAGAAACACTCAAAAAATAAATGAGTGAAATTTTTGCCTCAGCCTATTGGAGATACGCTTTGATGTAGTGAAATTCACACTCTTCCTACAAGAACAGCATCCTCTTTTGCATCCCATTGGAGATACTCATGGCCTCAGTGCAATCTTATTGAATAAATTTACCTGCAAGTCATTTCCGTTTCCACTGCCTAAGCAAGTTCTTTAGACAAGAAAATCCTTTGGTTTGGATTCCTTTTGCAAATGATTCCAAACTACTGCATGCATCTGGTCCACTTGGATGTACACGTGCTATTCAACGTTTTCTTTTCCGTCACGAAATCATAATTGCAGCCATGTGATAAAAACTTGAAATGCTCCCCAAAATCATGAAAACATGTTATTTGAAGTACTTCGACGTGGCCCTTTCTAGCCCAAGTTTGAGTCATCCCTTATCGCATGACATGTTCATATAGTGCTAAGCAATCAGAACCAATTGGGGTTAAGGAGTTGATCTTGAGTGGGAGAAAAGTTCTACTAGCCACCAAACAAAACTCTGATATGATATTAAAACTATTAAATCTTTTTAAAAGCTTAAACTTATAGGACTTAAACCCACATTGTATATCATGTACTCTAACAACGTGAAGCCATACTATTCTGTGTTGACCTCTAGGGGACAAAGGACTTTTCTTAGGCATTTGATCTAAAGCAGGCTCATATGATCATGCCAAATGACAAGCTTAGTAGGGTTCTGGAAATACACATATAAAAAGGAATTTGAATCCTTGCATGATGAACTCGAATTCAAGCGTATGCCCCTTGATCAAATGATGAGTTAATAAAAATAAATTCACTATGCATGTGAAAACTGGTTTGTTTAGTTTCTTTAGATCCAACAAGCCACACATATGTAATACTTTGGAAAAAATTTAATCTCTCAGTAGCTGAAATGATAGAATAAATGTATAAAATTTAAGCATGATCAATCATTCAGTGAAATATATATTTTGGTGCATATATTGCACCAAAATATATGCACAGTTCTTGCACAGTTCTTTCAGAAAATCTTTATATTTGTTTCACCCTCCCAGAAACAACCAAAAGCAAACTATTTAGTGGCTTCAAGTTGTTATCTAGTCTATTCGTCCTCAAAATAATCAACCAAAAGCGTGGATTAATTCAGCTAATGTGGGAACACATGCAGCAGAGTTTTCAAACCAAAGAAAACTCCTTCTCATGGGTCATGGTTGTCAGTCACAAAGGTATATAAATCCTGTATCTTTTCTGCAAGTCTATGTCAAGCAATATGGGGGTCCATGAATAGAGAAGTTATCAGTGTAGGGGCTAATAGCGGCCCATGTGAATTTTCATTTCTGATGGTGATGATCGATGTTGGAATTACTTGAGATAGTGACAGGGAATTGTGTGGCACATATGATCTATCGACGGAGACCCAATTAATTCATGATAAGAAAAATCATTCTAAGATTCATTCACATGTTCTCTCAACCAAAATTAATGTTGGTGCATCGCAAATTAAGTTGCATTTCTTTTTTACTTAATATTAGACTTTTGTACCTCTGTGCTAATGATTCTGTTTACGCTAACACTAGTCATGAATATTGGTAAAAAAAACTAATCACTTGATTGTTTTCAATTAGATTCTAGCTATAATATCAAAGTGTATTTTTTAATACCTATCAAAAAAAAAATTATTACTTAAGTGGTATTGCATGCACATTTTCAAACTAGATCTTATTCCACATATTGATTAGTCCGAATCCCTTATTCCGTACGTATCTACAACTAATATACCATAACATTTTCCTTTCAATTAAAAGCATTAAAAAGAAGAGGGACCGGAGTTGGAATATCAAACAAGATATCATTGTCATCAATACATGCCCAACTTTCCCCACTTGGAGAAGATAAGTGCATGAGTAAGAAAAAAAAGTAAGAGGAAGAAAAAGAGTGACGATGCAGCCTAAACTTTGTATCATGCTTTTTGTAGAAAAATTTTGTATGACCTTCACCCTCACAAATAATCAATATAACATTTTTGTTTTATTATTTATTTAATAAGTTTCCAAGTTTCCATTTCAATCTAAGGCAATCTCACCAACCTCAAGATCATGTGGCAAGAAAGCAATTGACCATTTATATGTCATCGCCTTTCTTTCTTTAGATACTTTAAATTCGTTTAAAAGTGAATTTAAAAAGGGTTTCTAATATTTTTAATACATAAAAAGTTTTAAATATTAAAAATATTAAAAATATTTTTTAAAATCAATGTCAAAATTCTTTATATTTTATTAGAAAAAAAAAAAAAAACATATACCCAAATAATAAAAGCAATGGTCACCATTTGTACGTTCCATCAGACAAAGTTACAAAGTCCTTGAGTTCTCACCTAGATATTTAAGTTAAATAATGGTTTGCCTCTGGGCATGTGCCAAAGGCCGACGAGTACTTGAAAAACGGGGTCATCAGTTCAGGGGTACATGTGGTGCTTGTTCACTTGTTCTTTCTCTTGGGCCATGGCATAACCAGGGGAAATGTGGATCTTGTGGATGACTTCCCCAGCATCATATCTTCCACAGCTGCCATTCTTCGTCTTTGGGACGACCTGGGAAGCGCCAAGGTAATGCAAAACCAGGTTATTCATGTCTCAAGTCTTTAATTCCTTAATTCTGATGGTGTCTTAGCCTACTTAGTTTTAAATCAACACTAACACATTCATGAATCCATTGACAGGATGAGAATCAAGACGGCCATGACGGGTCGTACATCGAGTGCTACATCAAGGAACACCAAGGCTCTTCCATGGAAAATGCACGGCAAAATGTGACCTATATGATTTCAGACTTATGGAAGCGCCTCAACAAGGAGTGCCTCTCTCAGCATCCATTTTCAACTTCTTTTACAAAGGGTTCCCTTAACATTGCAAGGATGGTTCCTTTGATGTACAGTTATGATGACAATCAGAGTCTTCCACACCTTGAGGAACATATGAAGTCCCTCCTCTTTGAAGCATTTCCCCTGTAGGGAGGTACTATATGTATAGAATCAAAAAAATAAAATATAAGAGCCACTGATGTGCTTAATGTATCAGTACAGGATTGTCTCTTCGTTTCTTCTTACAATGGTAGCTAAGGTAGCCAGCTTCCATATTAAAAGAAAGAATAAAAGGATACGGAAGTGTTGGAATTGGTTTATGAATCAGAGATTTATTATCTTACACGGGATAAAAGTGAAGTAAAAAATACAACTGATAAGATCGGAAAATCAGAAACTATCATAAGCCATACTGGAAGCCTGCTTTGTTAAATCACTGCAAAATTTCAACAAAATATACTATTTATCTGAAGGCAGTTCCAGTGTAATGCGAAACTTCTTCAACTTTGCCAATTCCACAAGCTCAGTTGCTTCTTCAATTTTTGACTCTTTAACCAGCCCCTCCAACACCTGCTGCAATAAAGCCGGTTCAATAAGCCAGCGCCTGCTGCAGACTTCCTTGCACAGCTCAGTAGCCATATCAAAATCACCCTTTTCAACAAGAAATGGGATGAGTGTCATGTAAGTAGCCCGAACAGGAGGCAACTCATGTATCGCAATTTCACTATACCACCTTTTAGCTTCCTCTAGGTTTCCAGCATTGCAAAAGCCTTTCATCAAAGAATTGAGAGTAAACACATCAGGTTTGATCCCACTGGTTTTCATCTCATCAATTAATTCAACTGCTTCTGACATTCTATTCTCTGAAATCACTCCTCGCAACTTGGCATTGCAACTTCAAACATTAGGAGCAACATTATTCTTTTTCATTAAATCCCATATCTTCTCGCCATCAGCATAGCTACCATTCTGATAAAACGCGTTGAGAAGGGTATTAAACGTAATCAAATCAGGCTCCAAGCCACCCATCTCACAAAATGCATTAACAATAATGTTGTATGAAACGACGTCGGGACAATCCCTAATATTTTAAAATATATTTTAAAACTCATTTTAATATTTAATATTTATTTTTAATTATTTTGTAATGCTAAATTGATATTAGGTTATAATGAAGCCATGATTAATGTGGGAATCTAATTCCAAACGGAATTTTCAATAAAAATAGCTAACTACTTGACTAATCAATCATGATTTTGTTTTCATTAGGCCAGTTACGGAGACATTTTTGCCTCTTGAAACAAGAAGGTTCAAAGACTCCTTCAACCATCTAGATGAAAGATCTCAAAAATTCATCCTTAAATCATGGATTATAAAAGATGAATAGCACGTAGATATACAAAATTCAGAAATCCATGGTTTATTTGAAGGATTATGTTGTTATTTTCCCTCTTTTTCTCTTTTGTTTTTTCACTTAATTTGATCTAATTTAAAGGAATGAATAAAAATATGGACAGTTAAGACCATGGTTGATAACCGTTTTTAAAATTGTTTTTTAATGTTTTAAAAAACAGAAGTTTATTTGAAAACTTTAAATATTTTTAATTTATTTTAATATTTTAAAATATATTTTAAAACTCATTTTAATATTTAATATTTAATATTTTATTTTAATTATTTTATAATGCTAAATTGATATTAGGTTATAATGAAGCCATGATAAATGTGGAAATCTAATTCCAAATGGAATTTTCAATAAAAACAGCTAACTATTTGACTAATCAACCATGATTTTGTTTTTGTTAGGCCAGTTAAGGAGACATTTTCAGAATAATTATTTAAAAAATATTTAACATAAAATATGAAGAGATGAATATACCCTTCAAAACTATTTTCTACCACAATGTTTGACAAACTTTTTTATGTTAAATATTTTTAAATAATTATTCTGAAAATTTATTATTTTTAGAAAACTAATTTTTTAAAAATATATTCTAAAAATATATCATTTTTTTTAAATATTTGACATATTTTTAGTTATTTTTTATATACACAATTTTAAAAATATATATTTTCCAAAATGTTTTATTTTTAAATAATAATAATAATAATAATTTATTTTTATTTTTTTTGGAAAATGGTGTATTTTTTAATTTCAAAACACTAAATTATATTAAATTTTATTGAGGTTTACAAAAGGAATGAAATTTAAATTAATATTTTTTTTTTCGTAGTGAGCAAATGTCATTTCTGGAAATATAAAAATTTCATATCATTCTTTCCAATTTTCACACTTTCTCTGGGTCTTGGGCTTAAATGATGAATTTATATGGATCAAAGCTTAATTTTTGAGTTCAAGTGGATTCAAAACACAATTATCCCAACAAAAAAAAAAAGATTTTTAAAAATACTTTATTTTTTATTTTTTAATAATATAAAAAAATAATTTTTAATAATCAAACATATTTTTTCTACCTCAAATAAATCTTAAACGTGTGGCACCGTAATGATCACACAATAGGAATCTATATGTCGGTACAAAAGCCTCCAGCCCTTTGTCTTGGAGTTTGTCGAGATTTGATTAATGAAATGCTTATAACATTTTTTAAAGAGTGCACAACTCTTAATGATTTGACATTTGGCGAGTAGCAATCATAGAAGTGCAAAAGATATCAACCACAATTTATAAAGATGTACAACCTTTTTGGGTCCCGCCTATAGTGGTTGGCTAGAAGAGTCACCACCAATAAAGTGAATTGGCATGTCACTGACTCATTGTTTGTAACAAGTACAATAATTATAATTGTGAACATGATGAACACTTGTTGTATCAAAATAAAAATAAAAAGTAAAAATAATGTGGATAATTGTTTATCATGATAGCAAAAAGGATAGCCTTGTCATTGAAATCACTAGAATTATTTTGGACTTATTAAAACAAGAAATGATCATGTGGTGCAAGAGAACAAAGACTAGTCTTGAGAATTACCTTGGCGCTTCCCAAATCATCCCAGACACGAAGAATTGTAGCAGCAGAAGATATAATTCCCCGAAAATCATCCACAATACCTAACAATGCAAGCTTGATGCTGATCATTGTGGGTGTTCCATGCATTAAGGTGCTGGTTACTAAAGTTTCTTGCTTCTTCGAGTATATCTTCTCCGTGCACACTTAGCTGTGAAGCTCTATACAAACCCATTATTATAGTATGTGACTCATATTTGAGTGCAAAGACATGGAGAAAAAGAGGCAAATACCGGAGCAAAGTGGTGCGATAACATTTTCCATTTAGGCTTGTACTTCTTTTTGTTGTGCGTTGCCCTCCGCACTACGATTCAACGGTATTTTTGGAATTATCATTCCTAAGGGTTAATATAAATACCCTTCTATGTAACCCTAATTTGATACATAGTGAAAATCCTCTTCCATATTCCCATGAATGTAGGTAATTAGTCGAACCACGTTAAATCTGCATGTTCTTCTTTCTTGTTTTTCTATTATTTTTCATCATAAATCGTTGCACATATTTCAACACCCATTAATCCCCTGACATCTTTACCTAGTTTTTCTTCAAACTCCCCTTTCTTGTCCTTGAAGTTGTTAAAGACATCTGTCAGTTCATTCATATACATTACCAAGAAAATTAACTTTCCCAAAAAGCAAATGATTCAATATATAATCAGAGAAGGTTAAACTATAATTAAAAGAAAAAGAAAACGGCCACATGCAGTCACATAGTAACCTTCTTGTCTCAAGAGCCAAAACCTAAGTGCAACCTCGTAAAGATTGTCTTTGAAATCATCCGTAGTTATAACTATCCTATACTGCCTTTGTAGAATTGCTTCAATCTCATCATGGAAGTGGTAGTCAATGCCTAGTCGTTGGATGGCATCAATCATGAGCAAAACTTCAAATGTACCTTCTCCTAGTTCATTGAGTACACTCTTAACTTCCTCCAGGTTTTGTGCATGTTTCATATAAAATTCGTCCTGCAAAGGAAGATTATCAACGACAGGAAATTGAAAAGTGAAAATCGAGCATAGGACCTAATGGAAATATATACATATAGGGAAAATGGGGATGCAAACTTAACAGTGAGACTGGAATATTGTGCATATAGATGATTATCATTTTTTGAGGGGACAGAAACCAAGTTGTGGTCCTTGGCAACACTCCATGTGTGAGCAGTGGACATAATGGCAATGTTGGTGAAGCTAGTCTTGTCTACTGTAAAATGAAGGTTGATTTATGGCGATATATCACCTGGTCAGCGTGGGTCAAACGCGCTACAGTGAAGTCAAAGCAGCTATAGTCCCCAAAATGGCCTTTCTCTTGCTGATGAGGGGAATCGAACCCCAACCAAAAGGTTTAAGGTTCACACCAATTACATCCGGACAAACTTGCCCTTGTTAAATAATATGGACTAAACCTATATATAGTTAAACTCATTATATAAAGAAATATTAAAAAAATATTTTAAAGAGCAAATTAATTATAGTTATTTTTTAATTAAATGCAAAATTTTCTTTTAATTGATTACCAAAAATATAAAATTATATAATTTTCTTGATAGTGTTTTAATATCATTAATAATTAATTAAATATTAAAAAATTGTACATATATCATAATCTATTTTTATATTATTTAATACAATTGAATTAAATGGATCGTAATTTTAATATTAATATATTTTTTAAAATTATACATATTATAATCAAATATCATAACATTAGATGTAATTTATAATAAATGTACACTTATAAATTCATATTTTTATCGATGCATACAATATTATTATCACATATGATAAATCATATTATACATATATCAAATTATTTAATAAACAACTTAAAAATATCATTATACTTCTAATTACATTTTTATGAAGTTTTTTTTTTATATATTTTTATAAATTTTGGTCAATTTTAAGTTTATTGATATTTTTTTCCAAAATATCCGTTGATATATCTCCGATATATCCGTAAAATCGAAGTACCGATATATCCGTGATTGCCAATATTTTCATCATTGCCTACAAGTTGCATGTGAGCATTAGTAGAGCCGTCTAGCCCACCCCCAATTTTAAATTTATGTTTAAAATTTTTTAAAATAAAATAATTATAATTAAATTTTATTACAAAAAAATATTTACCATGAATTAGTAATAATATATTAAGATTGAACTAAAATTAAAAAATAAAATAAAATAAAATCTTATTTAATATTGTTCATACTTATTCTTTCTTATTCACTCTTTTTTTTTCTTTCTATACTTATTTTTTATAGTTAATTTAACTAAATCATAAAAAATAATACTTGTTAAGTTCTTATTAGCTACTTATATTTTTACTTAGAAATAAGAATATAATGTAAGTCCATCAAAATCTAACCATTAAGTTACTAGTGTTTTAATAATTTAGTATTGGAAACATAAGTTTTAAGTAAAAGATTTTACTTTCAACTATCTTATATTTAGTTATTTGAAGAAGAAGAAGAAAAAGTATAATCTTCACTTTTAAAAATACAAAAAAAAAAAAAAATTAGGTTTTTGAATATAAGTACAAAAAATAAGACTAAGGTATAAATAAATGAAATTAAGTTGTAAAACAATGAGATGTAAAGATGCGTACCTCCTTTATTTGAAAAATATCAAAATTTATAATAGAAATTATTGAATTTTTTAAAATGATTTTAAAGGTTTTTGCTACAAATTGAGAAAAGTTATTGAAAATTTCTAATAATTTTTCTTTTTATATTTTTTTAATTTCTTTGAAAATTTTCTCTAAATATTCTTGATAGTTTTTTTTATATATAAAATCTAATTTTTTAAGTGTTTTTAATATCATCGTCATTTAATTTGATACATTTTTATAATTAATATTTAAACTTATTTAGTTTTTAACAATAATATAAAATATCATTAATTACTTTATAATTTATAAATAATGATTATAATATAATATTTTTCTTTCATGCCCCCTTAGCTCTGCCACTACATGTGAGGGGAGATTGTTAGAAAAGTATGATATATATTGTGAATATAAATCCTACAAACTTAAACTTTAACAAAATTGGTAATTTGATACTATGCATGCTTAATTTAACAATTAACAAGGTGCTAAATTGATATTAGGTTATAATGAAGCCATGATTAATGTGGGAATCTAATTCCAAATGGAATTTTCAATAAAAACAACTAGCTACTTGACTAATCAACCATGATTTTGTTTTTATTAGGCTAATTATGGAGATATCTTTGCATGTTGAAACAAGAACGTTCAAAAACTACTTCAACCATCTAAATGAAAGATCTCAAAAATTCATCTTTAAATCATGGTCATAAAAGATGAACAACACGTAGATAAACAGAATTCAAAAATCCATGGTTTATTTGAAGCATTATGTTGCTATTTTCCCTCTTTTTTTTTTTTTTCACTTAATTTGATCTAGTTTAAAGGAATGAATAGAAATATGGACAGTTAAGACCATGGTTGATAACTGTTTTTAAAAATTGTTTTTTAATGTTTTGTAAAACACAAATTTATTTGAAAACTTTAAATATTTTTAATTTATTTTAATATTTAAAAATATATTTTAAAACTCATTTTAATATTTAATATTTTATTTTTAATTATTTTTCCTTAAATCCCATATCTTCTCGCCATCAGCATAGCTACCACTGTGATAAAACGCGTTGAGAAGGGTATTAAACGTAATCAAATCAGGCTCCAAGCCAACCTTCTCCATCTCATCAAGCACCGAAAGTGCTGAATCCAATGACCCCATCTCACAAAATGCATTAACAAGAATATTGTATGAAACGACGTCGGGGACGATCCCTAAGTTCCCCGGTAACTCTTGGAAAAACCCATCAATCTTATCAAACTTCTTCGAATTAACGCACGCTGACAAAAGAGCATTGAAAGACATGACGGTGCGCTCGCAGTTCAGCTTTGGCATTTCATCGAACAGTTTGTGGGCATGCTCGAACATGCCCGCTTTCCCATATAGAGTAATGAGTCTGACCACGAAGACTTCGGTGGAGATCTCATTGTACTGTTTTTGGTGTTCCAGGATGTCTTCGATGAATGAGAATTTTTTGGCCTTGGCTAGTGTGAGGACCGCTTTCTCGTAGTACCCGTTGCGGGATCGGAATCGCTTGGAGTCTGAGGATTTCTTGAACTTGTCGACCATTTCTTTAAGTGTAGAGTTATTGGAAGACGAACGCTTGATGGTTTTAGCTGGAGTTTTGGTGGTGGCCGGCAGAGGTGAGGTGAAGATGCCACGGAGACGACGAGCCAGAGACGACATTACTGCTGTGTAACGTTGGGCCGCAGAATGGTAGGTGATAAAAAACTGTTGGGAGTATAACAGAGTAGTATTGAAATAAAAGGAGCTAATGCTGACTCAGATCGGACGGTAGACCCGCGAGGTAGCGCAGTTTAAAATATTATTACTCATAATAATTTTTATTAAAATAATATTTTATTTCATTAGACACATTATATTATTTAAGCATGTACTACTACCCTATGCCCAAACATGTACTATATTGTTTTTCAAGAAAAATATAATTATAATGTTTATCTAAAAAATTGCCGATTTAACAAACCTTTTTAATAAAAAAAAAATTAGAAAAAAACAAGAATATTTCCCACTGCTTGCTGTTGGTTTTGAAATCCTTTGTTCAACATAGTGTCAGGACTTGCTGAGTAATTACAAATTAAGCAGAATGTTTGAACAAAATTTCTCATCTAGGAAGTGGATTGAAATTTGTAAAATCTTGTGCAAAATACTGATCACCAAACATGTGACATCAACTCTCATTAAACAAGGGTTTTAGCTTAAGTTTCATTTCATCTAATTACTCCCGAAAAATTCATTTCTTGAATTGGGATAAATCAAATAGAATGTAATTGTCTTTTTTACTGCCATTATGAATAAACTTAAGGACCTCACCCTTAGTCCTCCCCTCTCCAAATTAATTATTATAGAAAAATGAGAATAAGCAACAAGAAAATAATAACACAGATTTAAGTGAAAAACCATGAGAAGAGAAGAAGAAAATCCATTATGTCAAAAAATTGGTATAAAATGGGAGAGAATCAACATGCTACTGCATAACCCTAAATCCTATACACCATCACATATATTTATACACCCTAAATTCTATCGGCCCAATCCCTTCGCTGCCACCATAGACCCCCAAAAAATCCATAAATTTTATTTACTACATATGTCGCACCGCAAACTTTTTAGGTTGGACCAAAAAAGAATCTAAGTCACCAAACTCTAACAATCTCCACCTCGACATGAATTCCAATGTAAGGAATTAAAAACAAACTCCAACCTTCAACAAAAGCTGTTCACCTCTTCCACAAACCCCAAAGGGCAACTCAACAATGAATACCAACCAAGTCTAAGCAATGCTCAAACTTGGCTACAAGGAGTGTCTTGGTCATCATATCAATAAGATTATCATGGGTGCTAACTTTGCCCACAACAATATCACCACGAGCAATGATATCATGCACAAAATGATACTGCATATCAATGTGTTTTGTCCTCTTATGAAACATCTGATCTTTTGTGAGGAAAATAGTTGACTATCACAAAAAAAAAAAAAAAAAAAAAAAAAAATTGTGGTAATCTACAAGTTGTCACTAAGTTCACCAAATAGTCTTTTCAACTAAATAGCTTCCTTACAAGCTTCTATAATAGTTATGTACTTGGTCTCAGTAGTAGACAAAGCAACTGTAGTCTACAAAGTAGCTTTCCAATGAATAACACAACCACCAACAGTAAAAACATACCTTTTAAGAGATCTCCTTTTATCAAGGTCACCAACAAAATCAGAATCGACATACCTAATGACTCTATCTCTAGTTCTCCCAAAAAAACATCAATTGAGCCACACAAGTATCTAAAAATCTACTAAACTGCTTTCTAATGTTCTTTATCAGGATTTGTCATGTATCTACTGACTACATATGATAAATCTTGACATGAACAAACCATAACCTACATGAGAGACCCCATTACACTAGAATATGGAACTTGTGACATATAGTCAACATCATCATCATATGATTGTGGAGATAAGGTAGATGAAAGTCTGAAATAGCTGCTAATGGAGTACTAACAGGCTTGACATTCTACATATTGAACTTATGAAGAACTTTCTCAATGTACTCTTTTTGACATAGGTATAATTTACTTGTTTTTCTACCTCTCAGAATATCTATTCCAAGTTTTTTTTTTTTTGTCGCTCCTTAGTCTTTCATCGCAAACTCCTTATTTAGCTAGACTTTTACTTTTCTTATCTCTTCTTTACCTGCTTTTCTATCTCTCAAAATCTCCATTCCAAGTGGCTTTTACGATTGCTCCATTCCTGCAGTACTTGACCTAGACAACTTCTGAGAAATAGGTAAGACTAATTTCACCAGAATTGTGTCTATGCCTAATACTCACAAATGGAGTATTGCCCAGGATCACACCTTAGTTTCTACCCCCTTAAAGAAAGATAACCATCCACCTGAATTTGGCAATTTTATTGTTAAGTTTGCCTTACTGCTTTCCAATTTTTTATAGTTCTTATTATGTCATGCATTTTCAAACTTTCTAATTTCCTAACTTTACAGTATGAGTGTTCTACAATGAACATGCACAAAAGTTAAAGGGATCTAAGCATGTATTTAGCGAACTAAGAGAAAATGCAATGGAAGGCATGCTAATGATTGATGTCACACAACACCTAGGCATTGATTATCACTTCAAATAGGAGATTAAAGCAGTTTTGAAGAAGCAGTATATGAAATCTAGCATTCACGGTGATTGTGATGAGGATCTTTATGAGGCTGCACTTCAATTTCACCTATTGAGACAAGAAAATTATCATGTGGCAAACAAGCATTGGACCATTGATTGAAGCCAAAATATGTGCTCTAATTGCACATATTCGATATGATTTGTGCACCAGAGGACACTCAAATCACTTAACTTGACCTAAATCAATACTAAGGCCCTAGCCATAACTTCAACTTATATTTTGGAGATTTATCTCAGGTTGAAGGGAAGAAAATGGTACAAGTTGAATCACCTTAGATTTCGGAAGATCAAGAAAGTTCTAAATGATGAAATAAGCAAGTCAAAAGCTCATGGACTATGAAGAAAAGAAAGACAAGGATATCATGAGTTTGAAAAATGAGAAATAACCATTATGGAGTAAGAATGAATGCAAGCGAACATAGATTATGCGGCATGAAGCAAATTCATCAAGTTGCATGGAAGTTTGAAACTCAATATCTAGTGGTAACATGTACTTTGAACTTGAGGAAAAATTTTGAGCACTTTTTGTGATCTATTTTATGCATACTAAATATCATTTCAAATATTGGGAAGTTAGAAGTCCAACGCTTCAAACAATATGCAAATCGAAGTTGAAATGAAGAAGTTATGGTCATTTGAAGATAATTGCGTAAAACTAAATGACCATTTTGAAATGATTTTGAAATTCAACTTATGAATTCAGAATCCAACTAATGAATTTGAAATCCAATTCAAAATGACTTCAATTTCAAATTCACCCACTATTTCACCTCTTTTACCTCAAGAATTGCATCTAAGGTACTTCATCTACCCTAAGTGGGCCTCATAAGACTAGAAATCACCATTTTATTTTATTTTTTTAGACATTTTTAGGTATTTTTTTCATAATAAATGACCAATGAGAGTGTGCCACATGTTAGGTAATTGATAATATTATAAAAACTCTTTTAGTTCTAGGGTTCACCAGGAGTTCGACAATTTTGTGGGGAAGAAAACAAGAACTTTGGTTTGTTTTCTTTTCTTTTTTATTGAATATATTCTTTTTATTTTCTTTTGATTCAAATTATGAATTTTTATCCTATTATGGATTGTAAATGTGACATCACCCCTATGAGAGGCTAAAAAGTCAACTCAAAGCTTAAAGTATGAAAACATAAAGGTTAGGAAAGAGACAATGGATAAACCATTTTAACAATGAGATTAACTATTGGTTGAATTACAATTTATCAATTTTTTATCATATTCTTGTGAGTTAGTTTAGGAAATGATACGGTATGATATTACCTGATACTAATGATTCTTGGTAACTCTTAATTATTAGTTATCACGGTCTTCCTTATCGTTATTTACCCCGAAACAAAACTATAAGGAGTAGGAAGGGTTAAAAAGTTAAACCTTAAACCAGTAATTAATCTCATCCATTTGATGATTTTAGGAATTTTTTTTAAAAAAGGAAAAAGTAGGTTTCAGATGTAGTTTTGAGTTATAGAACTCAAATTGGTTGCGAAATGCCAAGGACCTTAAAACCCTAAGATCATTTTACTTAAGAAACCCTTGTTATCTCTTTTTCTATACTTTAAGTTAGATTGTGTAAAGCTCCAAAATTGAATTAAAAATTAATATCCATTTTGTTATTAATTTAGTTTTTTTAACTTAGTTTCACTTCATAAAAGTTACTTTACATATTGTTTTTCATTTTAGGATTCAAACAAAAACAATTCATTTATCCTAGTATTGATAATTTCCAAAAAGTAGTCCCTGAGGACGATACCTGAAGTACAATAATAACCATAATGACTTTTTTTTTTACTAGAGTTGTTAAATAAAAGACTTAGCATCTTGGACAACAAAGAAGATTGGTCAACCATTTACGTCGAAAACTATTGAATTATGTCACCGTCTTTTTTCTTTGGATACTTTACGTTTGATTAGAAAAATAGAAAAATAAAAACATATACCCAATTAATAAATTGTCTTTATATTTAGCTTTAAATTCTTTCTATTTTTTTCTCTTATAAAATTAAATAATTTTAAAATATATAAATCTTATTTTGTATACTAAATCAAACTATTAGAAACTTAAGAAAAAAAAAAAAATTCTTTGCCAAACTTTATTGGGGTTACAAAAACCAAGATTATACAGTAACTGTATTAGCTCTATGATAACTTCTATTTCATTTCCTCTGCAACAATCACCAACACTTTTTTGTAATCTAGAATAATCACATTTTTTTAATAAACCAATTCATTTTACCTAAGTATCATGAAGATTGGTCCACATGTGTACGTTCTATCCGACAAAGTCACAGACTCCTTGACTTGTCGTCCAGATACTTGAAGTGACAGCAATTTTTTCCCCATGTGTGCTTTATCGTGAGACACGAGAAGAGATACTTTCACATTTTGGAACGTGTAAAACATGGCCTCTGCGAAACTAGTCGGTAGATGCATCCTAGGAAGGTAAACTTATCCAGTAGAATGTAAGCACACAAACCGCGTTTATGAAATTCTATAAATTTGGTCCCTTGTGTTGTATCAGCAACACAAACTTCAATCCTTCGTTCTATCCCTCTGAATTAAAGTTACTCTTCCTTCTCGCTCTCCCAATGGGATTCTCTCCTGCCTTTTACGCTTGCTCCATTCCTCCAGTTGGTCCTAACAAATTCACAGAGCTAGGCCAGTCCAAATTCAACAATGTTGTGCTTGTGCCTACTGCTCAGAAATGGAGCATTGCCCACGACCACACCTTGGTTTATAAGCCCTTAAGAAAGCATAATCATCAATCTCAACATCTCAGCTTTACTGTTAAGTTTACGTCTTCGTTTTCATTTTCTTTTAATTCTTATTCTGCTAGATTTTAGCTATCGAATAACTACGCGCGGCTGACACGCTTCTCTTGCAGGATGAATTTTACATCAAGCATGCACAAAGATTGGATGAAATTAGAAACGTATTCAGTGAAGTTGGAGAGGATACGCTGGAAGGTTTGATGATGATTGATGTCATACAAAGGTTGGGCATTGACTACCACTTCAAAGAGGAAATTGAAGCAGTTCTACAGAGACAGTATATGAAAGCCAGCACTCACGGTGAGAGCATTCAGGATCTCTACGAGGTTGCTCTTCGTTTTCGGCTATTGAGACAAGAAGGTTACCATGTGCCTACAGGTGGGATTTCTTTTTACTTCAGCAAAATTTGCTATAAGTCACATTGTTTTTCAAATAGGAATTTACTGGCTAATTTTATGAATAGATGTGTTTAACAACTTCAAGAACAAGGTGTAGGGAATTAAACCGAATTCCCAACCCGTGAGAAACAAAATTAAAGAAAACACATGCCAAAGAAAAGATAATCACACGCACAAGACAGTATTTACGTGGTTCGGCAATTTGCCTACATCCACGGAGTTGCAGGGATATCACTATTATCAGGGAAGAATTCAGAGTACAACCTAGCGGCTACAATATTCTCTCTATATATATAACACGACAACCCCACCACACTAAAAAACCCTAATCATAAAGGGTGGTTCCACAATGGGCTAAACGGCCCAACAGGCCTCAATAAATCTCCCATTAAAAAGCCATGCAATATTATTCGGGTCGGGTCGTCAAATTGGATCAAACAAAACTAGGCTCCACAAAGCCCAACAAATCTCCCACTTGGAGACTAGTCCAATCACCAACATCAAACCGCTATCCTCCAAGAAACAATCCCTCATCCCTACAACTTATCCTCCTGTCCTCAAGCTAGAAGACCAATTGAAGCTGCGCACAGCTTCAACTTCTCAATAGTGACACCCTTAGTCAACATGTCTGCAGGGTTCTTAGATCCACAAATCTTCTCAAGTATTACCAGTTTATCCTCAACAAGATAACGGATAAAGTGGTATTTTGTTTGTATATGTTTCGACTTTGAATGAAAAGCCGAATTTTTGGCAAGAAAAATTGCACTCTGACTGTCACTGTGTAGAATGCCCATCTCCTGCTTCTTACCCAATTCATCTAAGAAACCATGTAGCCAAATCATCTCCTTTCCAGCTTCAGTTGCTGCAACATACTCGGCTTCTGTAGTAGACAAAGTAACAATCTTCTGTAGATTTGAAACCCATGATATAGCTGTACCACCTAGAGTAAAAACAAACCCAGTAGTACTCTTTCTACTATCAATATCACCAGCAAAAACAGCATCTACATAACCCTGCAATTTCAAACTTGCACCTGTGAAGCAAAGACATGTATTTAATGAACCCTTCAGATATCTTAGAATCCACTTGACTGCCTCCCAATGCTGCTTTCCAGGCCTACTCATGAATCTGCTCACAACTCCCACTGCATGTGCAATGTCTGGCCTTGTACACACCATAGCATACATCAAGCTACCAATAGCTGAGGCATAGGGCACCTTGCTCATATGGTCCCTTTCTTCTTCTGTCTTCGGTGACTGTTCTTTGCTTAGTTTGAAATGGCTCCCCAAGGGTGTGCTCACTGGTTTAGCTTCATTCATGTTGAACCTGCTGAGAACTTTCTTCACATACTCTGATTGTGAAAGCTTCAATGTACCATTAGCCTTATCTCTAATGATTCTCATACCAAGGATTTGCTTTGCAACTCCCAAATCCTTCATTGCAAATTGTTTGGACAATTGCTTCTTCAGATAATTAATCTTCTCAATGTCAGACCCTGCAATAAGCATATCATCCACATACAACAGTAATATGATGTAAGAATTGTCAAAAGACTTAACATAGCAACAGTGATCAGCTTCACATCTCTTGAACCCAATTCTATGCATAAAACTGTCAAACTTCTTGTACCACTGTCTAGGAGCTTGTTTAAGGCCATACAAGCTTTTTCTCAGTTTGCAGACTAGATTCTCTTGTCCCTGAACAATGAACCCTTTTGGCTGAATCATGTAAAGGTCTTCCTCCAAGTCACCATGAAGGAATGCTGTCTTCACATCTAACTGCTCAAGATGTAAGTTTTCTGCAGCCACCATTCCTAGTACAAGTCTGATTGTTGACATTTTCACAACTGGAGAAAATATCTCTGTGTAGTCAATGCCCTCCTTCTGCTGGAACCCTTTAACAACTAATCTGGCCTTGTAACGTTTACTACCATCATGCTCATTCTTTATTCTGTATACCCACTTGTTGTGCAAAGCCTTCTTTCCTACTGGCAATTCAGTCAATTCCCATGTCTGATTCCCTAACAAGGAATCCATCTCATCCTTCATGGCTAACTCCCACTTGCTTGAATTCTCATCTTGCAAGGCTTCATCATAACACTCTGGCTCACCGCCATCAGTCAACAGGAGATAATTTAAAACAGGTGAATAACGCTGCGGAGGTCTAATGTTCCTGGAAGATCTGCGAACTTCAACTACAGGTGTACTCAGATCTACCTGTGAATTTACATTCTCCTTATCTTCTTCACCCCCCTTCTGGACAGTACTTTCAGTCAATTCATCTAAGTTGACAAACTTAGATTTCTTTTGATCTATCTCTGTAACATCTGACACTACAGTTGACCTGTCCTTGTACATAACCTGTTCATTAAATATCACATTTCTACTTCTGATGATTTTCCTGTTTTGTTCATCCCAAAACCTATAGCCAAATTTCTCATCACCATAGCCAATGAAAAAACATATTTTTGACTTTGCATCAAGTTTGCTACGAGCATCAGAATCAATATGAACATAAGAAACACAACCAAAAACTTTTAAATGTGAAAACTTCACCTCTTTACCGCTCCAAACCTCCTCAGGAAGTCTGAATTCCATGGGAACTGATGGTCCTCGGTTTATCAGGTAAGCTGCAGTACTAACAGCATCAGCCCAAAAAGTTTTTGGTAGTCCAGCATGCAACCTCATACTTCTAGCACGCTCATTGAGAGTTCTGTTCATGCGCTCAGCCACACCATTCTGCTGTGGTGTCCCAGGAATGGTCTTCTCCATCCTAATTCCCTGTGCAGCACAATACTCATTGAACCCTCCATCTATGTACTCTCCTCCATTATCTGACCTCAAACATTTTACTTTCAAACCTGTTTCTGTCTCAACCATGGCCTTCCACTTCTTAAAAGTTTCAAATACATCAGATTTATTTTTCAGAAAATAAACCCATACCTTTCTACTTGAGTCATCAATAAAAGTGATGTAGTACCTTGAACCTCCTAGGGATGCAACCGGAGAAGGCCCCCACAAATCAGTGTGTACTAGTTCCAATTTTTCAGCCTTCGGTGTCCTGCCAGTTTTCAAGAAGCTTACCTTTTTTTGTTTTCCTAAGATGCAACTTTCACACATGTCAAAATCAATGGATTTCAATTCTGGTAGTTTTCCTTTTGACAACAGCATCTTCATCCCTTTCTCACTCATGTGACCAAGTCTACGATGCCATAGGCTTGTATCAGTACTTGCATCAGCAACTGCAATTGTGTCTCTTGGACATGAGGTCATATACAAAGTACCGGTCTTCTTTCCACGAGCCAATACCCTAGCTCCCTTTGTAACCTTCCAAGTACCACCAACAAATAATATCGCATGTCCTTCATCATCAAGTTGTCCAACAGAAATCAGATTCCTCCTCAGGTCAGGAATATGTCGAACCTTCTCCAGTAACCAAACAGACTCATTAGGCAACGATATCCGGATGTCTCCCAGACCCACAACATCCAAGGCTGAACCATCAGCCAAATACACCTTACCAAAATCACCTGCAACATAATTCTGTATGATTTCTCGGTGTGGAGTGGTATGAAACGAAGCTCCTGAATCCAAAACCCAATCATCAAGTGGACTGTCTACTGCAAGAAGTAATGCATCCTGTACCTCTTCTGTTACAGCATTAGCAGAATCATCTTCATTCTTCTTCTTAGGGCTTTTGCATTGCCTTTTAAAGTGACCTGTTTTCCCACAATTCCAACATTGTACTTGTTGGCCTGATCTAGATTTGCTTCTGTTTCGATTAGAATTTCTGGAATTTGATCTACCCTGATTTGAATTTCTGTTATTACCTCTGCCTCTTGTCTCAAGGTTTAGGGCAGAACCAGATCCTGAGGTTTCTCCTGCATCTCTTCGGCGAATCTCCTCAGCCAGAATTAAATCTCGTATATCATTGTACTTGAGCTTTTCCTTTCCCGTAGAATTGCTTACTGCCATCCTCATTGCCTCCCAACTGTTTGGCAAAGAAGCTAAGACGATCAGAGCACGAATCTCATCATCAAAATCAATTTCTACAGACGACAATTGATTTGTGATTGTATTAAATTCATTCAGATGTTGTGCTACTGATGCATTCTCTGCCATCTTCAAATTAAACAATTTCTTCATCAGATGCACCTTATTGTTTGCGGACGGCTTTTCATACATACCGGACAAAGCCTTCATCAAATCTGCTGTGGTCTTCTCCTTTACAACATTATGTGCAACAGACCTAGACAGAGTTAACCTAATAACTCCTAGAACCTGTCTGTCAAGAAGCGCCCATTCCTCAGCCTTCATACTCTCAGGTTTTGTCCCCAAAAGAGGCAGATGCAATTTCCTCCCATAGAGATAATCTTCAATCTGCATCCTCCAATACGCAAAGTCTGTGCCATCAAACTTTTCTATTCCAGACGCCTTTCCTGCTTCCTCTGCCATTGCTCCCACTCAAACCTAACCCTAGGCTCTGATACCAGTTGTAGGGAATTAAACCGAATTCCCAACCCGTGAGAAACAAAATTAAAGAAAACACATGCCAAAGAAAAGATAATCACACGCACAAGACAGTATTTACGTGGTTCGGCAATTTGCCTACATCCACGGAGTTGCAGGGATATCACTATTATCAGGGAAGAATTCAGAGTACAACCTAGCGGCTACAATATTCTCTCTATATATATAACACGACAACCCCACCACACTAAAAAACCCTAATCATAAAGGGTGGTTCCACAATGGGCTAAACGGCCCAACAGGCCTCAATAAATCTCCCATTAAAAAGCCATGCAATATTATTCGGGTCGGGTCGTCAAATTGGATCAAACAAAACTAGGCTCCACAAAGCCCAACACAAGGAGGGGAAGTTTAAACAAAATATCAGCAAAGACATCAAGGGATTGTTGGCTTTATATGAAGCTTCACAACTGAGTATAGAAGGAGAAGATATCCTCGAGGAAGCCCAAAGATTCAGCAGCACACTCCTTAACGCGGGGTTGGAACATCTTGATCACCACGAAGCTACAGTTGTTGGGCATACACTGGACCATCCCCATCATAAGAGCTTGCCAAGGTTCATGGCCAAAAGCTTCCTTAAGGACTTCCAGGGGCCAAATGGATGGCTGACTGTCTTGGAAGAACTTGCAAAATCGGATTTCAATATGGTTCAATCCATACATCAGCAGGAATTACTTCAAATTTCGAAGTAAGTTTGAAAACTGACTCACCTGTTAAGTATTTTGGTTTCATATATTCTTAAGACTCTTCTAATCGTAAATACCCATCATATTATTAGATGGTGGCAAGACCTAGGTTTGGCTGAGGAGTTGAAATTTGCAAGAGACCAACCACTGAAATGGCACATGTGGCCCATGGCAGTACTCCCCGATCCAAGCTTGTCAGAGCAAAGGGTTGAGCTCACAAAACCCATCTCTATGATCTATATGATCGATGACATTTTTGATGTTCATGGAACGCTTGATGAGCTCACTCTCTTTACAGAAGCTGTCAATAGGTAGGCATCAACAATGGAATTAATCCATTCATCACCGTACCAAAGTTCCACTAAATTGACCCGTTAATTTTTGCATGCAGATGGGATATAGCTGTTTTCGAGACACTACCAAACTACATTGTTAATGTATATTATGGGTATATTATGTTATGGGCTTTAGGCCCAGTTAGGTTACTTGTACCGCACACATATGCCTCCTATATAAAGGCACTGATGTATATTCTTTCATTCAGGAAATACAATACAATCATTCAGTATTTCTAACATGGTATCAGAGTCATTGCTCTGACCCTTTCTTAGTAGTCTGTCTTCATTAGTGTGACTTCCTTTCTTTTTAACGCTTCCGCCATCACAACTGCCGCCGCAGCCTTTTGCCGTTGAACCTCCGACGTCATCCAGGCGTCATCCTTGGGTTCTAGACCTGCAGCCACCGTCCTTAAGGAGTTTCACACCGCACAAGATCACTGTTTTTCGCATCACTGCTGCGAATATTGCTCCGATTTCAATTTTGACGGTACCACTGAGATCGTCCAATGCCGATCTACACATTCGTGGAAACCTCGTCGCCATCGGAGCCCGCACGCGCCCTCATGCGCCACCCAAAGATTCGGCGACGCTGATCACGCCTCCACTCGCTAGGTTTGTTCTGTTGACGTCATCCTCCCTGCCACGTCAGCTCCACGTCAGCCCTAGCTACGTCACCACTATTGACGTGTCAGTGCCACGCTAGCCCTAGCTGACATCATCTCCACGTCATCTGTTGACCAGCTAACCGTTGACCAGTCGTTGACCGTTGACCAGTGTTGACCGTTGACTTTGACCATGTCCTCCTTACCCAGTTTTTCGCGTAAATTTCACTTTTGCAGTCTGTTTTTGCATATGTGTTTCTAAATGGATAAAAAGGATATTTTTCTTTCTCGCCCCATCAATACTGTATTGGAGGGAAATAAAAATTACTTATCTTGGTCTCAAGCTATGCGCAGTTTTCTTAAGGGTCGCATGCTCTGGCATTATTGTACTGGTGCAATGACTATTCCTATCAAGGGAGCAAGTGAAGGAGATGTTGTTTTTCTTAATCGCATGATTGAATGGGATAGTCATAACCACATAATCCTCACATGGATTCGGAACACTTCCATTCCCTCTATTTCCAATCTGATGGGCAGCTTTGATGATGCAAAATCTGCATGGGATATGTTGGCCAAAAGGTACTCCACTACTCATGGATCCCTGAAATATCAGTTAGTGGTTGAATTACATCAACTCAGGCAAGAACCAGGGCAATCCATCAATGACTATTATGATCAGCTTCACTTTATTTGGGACCAAATTGACCTTTCTGATCCAACTTGGACATGCTCAAAAGATGCTCAGCAATATGCTTCCATTAGAGATGAATTTCGCCTCTATGAATTCTTGATGTCACTTCACAAGGACTTTGAGCCCATTCGTGGTCAGCTACTCAATCGCAGTCCTGCTCCCTCTCTTGATACTGCTGTAAATGAGTTGGTTAGAGAAGAAGCTCGTCTTGCAACCCTTCAAGCCCAAAATAAGCTCAATGTTTTGGCTATTACTCCATCTACTCCACTCATAGAGCAACCCCAGCAATCAGGTGATTCTTATGGCTCTAGCAATCGTCGCAAGCAGACCAACAAAAAGTTCTGCAACTATTGCAAGCGTCCTGGCCACACCATTGAGACTTGTTACCGTCGTAACAAATCTACTGCTGCTGTTGCTAATATTGAGCCTACTCCGCCAATGGCTTCCACCTCAGTTGAGTCCAAGTCTTCTGGATCTACTATCAACCTCTCCTCCACTGAACTACAGGAGATCATAGCTCAGGCTGTTCGTATGGCTGGTAATGCATCTCTTTCCACTGCCTTGTCTGTTCTACCTGGTAAGTCTCAAACTTGGCTTTTTGATTCTGCCTGCTGCAATCACATGACACCTCACTCATCCCTATTCTCCAAACTTGACCCTGCACCACATCCTCTAAATATTCATATAGCTGATGGTTCCACCATGCATGGGAATAGTCTAGGTTTTGTTTCAACCTCTAATCTTTCTGTTCCTGGAGTCTTCCATGTTCCTGACCTATCCTATAATTTGTGCTCTATGGGACAATTAGCTGAACTAGGTTATCGCCTTATTTTTTACTATTCTGGGTGTATTGTGCAAGATCCAAGGACGGGGCAGGAGCTTGGGACCGGTCCTAGAGTTGGGCGTATGTTTCCCGTGAGCAATCTTCATCTTCCACCTGTTGCTCCTGTTTCTATTGCTACTGCAGCTGCTGCAGTTTCTTCCTTACCTTCTCTTGCACTTTGGCATTCTCGTCTTGGTCATGCATCATCTTCTCGGGTACAACAGTTAGTGTCTAGGGGTCTATTGGGTTCTGTGTCTAAAGACATTTTTTATTGTACTTCTTGTCAGTTAGGAAAACAGCCAGCTTTGCCTTTTAATAACAGTGAATCCATTTCTAATAGTATTTTTTAGTTAATTCATTCTGATGTTTGGGGACCTTCTCCTGTTGCTAGTATTGGTGGATCTCGATACTTTATTGTTTTTATTAATGATTATTCTCGTTATAGTTGGATTTTCCCTATGAAATCTCGTTCCGAAATTTTATCAATATATAGCAATTTTGCAAAAATGGTTGAAACACAATTCTCCAAACATATCAAAACCTTTCGATCTGATAATGCTCTTGAATATACTCAACATGCGTTTCAAGCTCTGTTACATTCCTATGGAACTGTACATCATCTAACTTGTCCAGGTACCTCTCAACAAAATGGTCGAGCCGAAAGAAAACTTCGTCATATTCTTGACACTATTCGTGCTCTGCTTCTTTCTGCCAAAATTTCTGCCCCATTTTGGGGTGAAGCGGCTCTTCATGCTGTTCATGCAATTAACCGTATTCCAAGTGCTGTCATCTATAATCAGACTCCGTATGAGCGTCTCTTTGGGTCACCCCCTGTCTATCATCACCTTCGCTCATTTGGATCTGCTTGTTTTGTTCTTCTTCAATCTCATGAGCACAACAAACTTGAGCCTCGCTCTAGACTCTGTTGTTTCCTTGGTTATGGTGAAACTCAAAAGTGGTATAGGTGTTATGATCCTGTCTCTCATCATCTTCATGTTTCTCGTAATGTTGTCTTTTGGGAACATCAATTGTTTATTGAACTCTCTCACTTTCGTTCTTCCTTGACTAACTCCTCTGTTTTAGAAATCTTTACAGATGAGTCTTTTGTTCCTTCTACAAATACTTTTGATCCTCCTTTGGACTTCTCTCCAGATATTTTTTATGCTTCTCCTAGACAGATTGCAGATGAACAGATTAATGACGAGCTACCCCACTTTGAGACTGGGTCCCCTGCTCTTGCTCTGCCTGAAGATCCTCCCCAAGACATTCCACCTCGCCACTCAACCCGGGTAAGATCCATTCCTCCACACCTACTTGACTATCATTGTTACACTGCCCTTGCTACACTTCACGAGCCTCAAACCTATCGTGAGGCCTCTACTGACCCTTTATGGAAGATTGCTATGAAAGAGGAACTTGATGCATTAACCAAAAACCATACTTGGGACCTGGTTCCTCTCCCTCCTGGATAGTCTGTGGTTGGTTGTAAGTGGATCTATAAGATCAAGACTCGCTCTGATGGATCCGTTGAGCGCTACAAGGCTCGTCTTGTTGCCAAAGGCTTTACACAGGAATATGGGATTGATTATGAAGAGACTTTTGCTCCAGTTGCTCGTATCTCATCTATTCGTGCTCTCTTAGCTGTTGCTGTTGCTTGTCAATGGGACCTTTTTCAGATGGATGTTAAAAATGCCTTCCTTAATGAGGATCTGAGTGAAGCAATCTATATGCAACCTCCTCCTGGTCTCTCTGTTGAATCAAACAAGGTTTGTCATCTTCGACGTGCACTTTATGGTCTTAAACAAGCCCCACGAGCTTGGTTTGCCAAGTTCAGCTCCATTATTTTTCGCTTGGGTTACACTGCCAGTTCGTATGATTCTGCCTTATTTCTTCGTCGTACTGATAAAGGCACTATTTTGCTTCTTCTATATGTGGATGATATGATCATAACTGGTAATGACCTTAGTGGCATTCAAGAACTCAAGGATTTTCTCAGTCAGCAGTTTGAGATGAAAGATCTTGGACATCTCAACTATTTCCTGGGTCTTGAAATTACTCATTCCACAGATGGTCTTTATATTACTCAAGCCAAGTATGCTTCTGATCTGCTGTCTCAAGCCGGACTCACTGACAGTAAGAATGTTGACACTCCAGTCGAACTTAATGCACATCTGACACCCTCCAGGGGGAAACCATTGTCTAATCCTTCTCTTTACAGATGATTGGTTGGCAGCTTAGTTTATCTCACAGTTACTCGTCCAGACATCTCCTATGCTGTTCATTAGGTGAGCCAGTATTTGTCTGCTCCACGATCAACTCACTATGTTGTTGTTCTACGCATTCTTCGATACCTGAAGGGTACCATTTTTCATGGCCTTTTCTACTCAGCTCAATCTCCTCTTGTACTCCGTGCATTCTCTGATGCTGATTGGGCAGGAGATCCTACTGATCGCAGGTCCACTACAAGTTACTGCTTCCTTCTTGGTTCTTCTTTGATTTCTTGGAGAAGTAAGAAACAAACTTTTGTGGCCCGCTCTAGTACTGAAGCAGAATATCGTGCCCTTGCTGATACCACATCTAAGTTCCTTTGGCTAAGATGGCTTCTTAAGGATTTGGGTGTGTCCACCTCCTCTGCTACTCCCCTTTATTGTGACAACCAGAGTGTCATTCATATTGCTCACAATGATGTCTTTCATGAACGGACTAAACACATCGAGATTGATTGTCATTTTATTCGTTATCATCTTGTCCATGGTGCTCTTAAGCTTTTCTCCGTCTCCTCCAAAGATCAGCTTGCAGATATCTTCACTAAGTCACTTCCTACAAGACGCACTCGTGATTTAATTGACAACTTCAAGTTGGTTTCACATCCACCTTGAGTTTGAGGGGGGCTGTTAATGTATATTATGGGTATATTATGTTATGGGCTTTAGGCCCAGTTAGGTTACTTGTACCGCACACATATGCCTCCTATATAAAGGCACTGATGTATATTCTTTCATTCAGGAAATACAATACAATCATTCAGTATTTCTAACATACATGAAGATATGCTTCAAGACTCTAGATGAAATCACAAATGAAATCAGCAACAAGGTCTACAAAGAGCATGGGTGGAACCCAGTAGACTCGCTACGGAAGACAGTATGTACATCCATTTGTCTATGGATATTGAATTTCACGAGAATTACAAGCACCACATGTTAAACGAATTCTCTCTGTTGCTACAGTGGATGAGTTTATGCAATGCGTTTCTAGTAGAAGCCAAATGGTTTGCCTCTGGGCATGTGCCAAAGGCCGATGAGTACTTGAAAAATGGGGTCATCAGTTCAAGGGTACATGTGGTGCTTGTTCACTTGTTCTTTCTCTTGGGCCATGGCATAACCAGGGGAAATGTGGATCTTGTGGATGACTTCCCCAGCATCATATCTTCCACAGCTGCCATACTTCGTCTTTGGGACGACCTGGGAAGCGCCAAGGTAATGCAAAACCAAGTTATTCATGTCTCAAGTCTTTAATTCCTTAATTCTGATAATGTCTTAGCCTACTTAGTTTTAAATCAACACTAAAACATTCATGAATTCATTGACAGGATGAGAATCAAGACGGCCATGATGGGTCATACATCGAGTGCTACATTAAGGAACACCAAGGCTCTTCCATGGAAAATGCACGGCAAAATGTGACCTATATGATTTCAGACTTATGGAAGTGCCTCAACAAGGAATGCCTCTCTCAGCATCCATTTTCAACTTCTTTTACAAAGGGTTCCCTTAACATTGCAAGGATGGTTCCTTTGATGTACAGTTATGATGACAATCAGAGTCTTCCACACCTTGAGGAACATATGAAGTCCCTCCTCTTTGAAGCATTTCCCCTGTAGGGAGGTACTATATGTATAGAATCAAAAAATTAAAATATAAGAGCCACTGATGTGATTATTGTATCAATACAGGATTGTCTCTTCGTTTCTTCATACAATGGTAGCCAGCTTCCATATTAATAAAAGAAAGAATAAAAGGATACGGAAGTGTTGAAATTGGTTTATGAATCAGAGATTTATTATCTTACACGGGATAAAAGTGAAGTAAAAAATACAACTGATAAGATCGGAAAATCAGAAACTATCATAAGCCATACTGGGAGCCTGCTTTGTTAAATCACTGCAAAAATTCAACAAAATATACTATTTATCTGAAGGCAGTTCCAGTGTAATGCGAAACTTCTTCAACTTTGCCAATTCCACAAGCTCAGTTGCTTCTTCAATTTTTGACTCTTTAACCAGCCCCTCCAACACCTACTGCAATAAAGCCGGTTCAATAAGCCAGCGCCTGCTGCAGACTTCCTTGCACAGCTCAAAATCACCCTTTTCAACAAGAAATGGGATGAGCGTCATGTAAGTAGCCCGAACAGGAGGCAACTCATTTCTCGCAATTTCACTATACCACCTTTTAGCTTCCTCTAGGTTTCCAGCATTGCAAAAGCCTTTCATCAAAGAATTGAGAGTAAACACATCAGGTTTGATCCCACTGGTTTTCATCTCATCAATTAATTCAACTGCTTCTGACATTCTATTCTCTGAAATCACTCCTCGCAACTTGGCATTGTAACTTCTAACATTAGGAGCAACATTATTCTTTTTCATTAAATCCCATATCTTCTCGCCATCAGCCTAGCTACCATTCTGATAAAACGCGTTGGGAAGGGTATTAAACGTAATCAAATCAGGCTCCAAGCCAACCTTCTCCATCTCATCAAGCACCGAAAGTGCTGAATCCAATGACCCCATCTCACAAAATGCATTAACAATAATATTGTATGAAACGACGTCGGGGACAATCCCTGATATTTTAAAATATATTTTAAAACTCGTTTTAATATTTAATATTTTATTTTTAATTATTTTGTAATGCTAAATTGATATTAGGTTATAATGAAGCCATGATTAATATGGGAATCTAATTCCAAATGGAATTTTCAGTAAAAATAGCTAACTACTTGACTAATCAATCATGATTTTGTTTTCATTAGGCCAATTATGGAAACATTTTTGCCTCTTGAAACAAGAAGGTTCAAAGACTGCTTCAACCATCTAGATGAAAGATCTCAAAAATTCATCCTTAAATCATGGGTTATAAAAGATGAATAGCACGTAGATATACAAAATTAAGAAATTCATGGTTTATTTGAAGGATTATGTTGTTATTTTCCCTCTTTTTCTCTTTTTTTTTTTTCACTTAATTTGATCTCATTTAAAGGAATAAATAAAAATATGGACAGTTAAGACCATGGTTGATAACCGTTTTTAAAAATTGTTTTTTAATGTTTTATAAAACAGAAGTTTATTTGAAAACTTTAAATATTTTTAATTTATTTTAAAACTCATTTTAATATTTAATATTTTATTTTTAATTATTTTATAATGCTAAATTGATATTAGGTTATAATGAAGCCATGATTAATGTGGAAATCTAATTCCAAATGGAATTTTCAATAAAACCAGCTAACTACTTGACTAATCAACCATGATTTTGTTTTTGTTAGGCCAATTAAGGAGACATCTTTGCCTCTTGAAACAAGAAGGTTCAAAGACTGCTTCAACCATTTAAATGAAACATCTCAAAAATTCATCTTTAAATCATGGGTCATAAAAGATGAATAGCACGTAAATATACAAAATTCATAAATCCATGGTTTATTTGAAGGATTATGTTGTTATTTTCCCTCTTTTTCTTTTTCTTTTTTCACTTAATTTGATCTAATTTAAAGGAATGGGTAGAAATATAGATAGTTAAGACCATGGTTGATAACTATTTTTAAAAACCGTTTTTAAAAATTGTTTTATAATGTTTTGTAAAATAGAAGTTTATTTGAAAACTTTAAATATTTTTAATATTTTTAAATATATTTTAAACCTCATTTTTAATATTTAATATTTTATTTTTAATTATTTTATATGTTTATATAATTATGTTCAAAAGTAATATTTTTAAAATAAAATAAAAATTATTAAAAAAATAGTTTATTAAAATACTTTATTTTCTATTTTTAATAATATAAAATAAATAAAATTTAATTATCAAACATATTTTTTCTACCTCAAATAAATCTTAAACGTGTGGCATCGTAAGGATCACACAATAGGAATTTGTATGTCGGTACAAAATGCTCCGACCCCCTTGTCTTGGAGTTCATCGAGATTTGATTAATGAATCACTTATAACGATTTTTAAAAAATGCACAACTGCTAATGATTTGACATTTGGCGAGTAGCAATCATAGTACTGCAAAAGATATCAGTCACGACATAATTTAGTTTCGCATCAGAGTTGGACTCAAAAATTAAGTTTTGGTCCATTTGCATAATTGATGTGAATGATATAAAATATGAAGAGATGAATATATCCTTCA
Organism: Vitis riparia; assembly: GCF_004353265.1. Taxonomy (NCBI): domain Eukaryota; kingdom Viridiplantae; phylum Streptophyta; class Magnoliopsida; order Vitales; family Vitaceae; genus Vitis; species Vitis riparia. The sequence goes on along the minus strand of NW_023269767.1, from coordinate 44,103 downwards.
AAACTATTTTCTACCACAATGGTTGACAAACTTTTTTATGTTAAATATTTTTTAAATAATAATTCTAAAAATTAATTATTTTTAGAAAACTAATTTTTTTAAAAATATATTCTAAAAATATATCATTTAAAAAAAAATTGACATATTTTTAGTTATTTTTTATATACACAATTTTAAAAATATATATTTTCCAAAATGTTTGATTTTTAAATAATAATAATAATAATAATTTATTTTTATTTTTTTGGAAAATGGTGTATTTTTTTTCAAATCACTAAATTATATTAAATTTTATTGAGGTTTATAAAAGGAATGAAATTTAAATTAATATTTTTCTAATTTTTTTTCGTAGTGAGCAACTGTCATTTCTGGAAATATAAAAATTTCATATCATTCTTTCCAATTTTCACACTTTCTCTGGGTTTTGGGCTTAAATGATGAATTTATATGGATCAAAGCTTAATTTTTGAGTTCAAGTGGATTCAAAACACAATTGTCCAAAAAAAAAAAAAAGATTTTTTAAAATACTTTATTTTTTATTTTTTAATAATATAAAAAATAATTTTTAATAATCAAACATATTTTTTCTACCTCAAATAAATCTTAAACATGTGGCACCGTAATGATCACACAATAGGAATCTGTACGTCGGTACAAAAGCCTCCGGCCCCTTGGAGTTTGTCGAGATTTGATTAATGAAACGCTTATAACGTTTTTTTAAAGAGTGCGCAACTTCTAATGATTTGACATTTGACGGGTAGCAATCATAAAAGTGCAAAAGATATCAGCCACAGTTTATAAAGGTGTACAACCTTTTTGGGTCCCGCCTATAGCAATCATAGAAAGCATATAAAACATGTCTTTTAAAAAATAAATTTGATACGATAAAATAAATTATTTTTACAATGAATTCGTATGATGAGTCTCATGTGACATTATTTATCATATAGTTCTTAATATTTTGCATACCACCATATTTAAATAATATTATTCTAAATAATATTTTAAAAAAAATCCTCAATGATAAAGCATACTTCGTAATTCCAATATTAAAGAATGGTTGATAAATCAATATAATAATTTAATATAACTTAGTAACTTAATTTAACTCATTAAATAAACTAAACCTATTTGATAGAATAACTTAATATTATAACTTAAATTTAAAAATGTCATTAAGTATTAAGTAAAAATAATTAATTTATTTTGAATTTCAAGTCTTTTTCACCTAAGTTATCATTCATATATTTGGTAAGAATATCTTTCACATCTATGATTAATTTTAATAGTAAACATTTTATAGTTATGTTATATGTTTATAATACTTTTAATATAAATGCTTAAAAAATAAATTTATTGCTTATGATTAATGCAAATAAATGTTAGTTAAATTTAATTAGGGTAATTAGGTTAATTTGATTATTTAGAAAAACTTTAAGTTAGAAATATGTATTAAGTTTTACTAAATACGCTTTAAATTTGGAGCAAATTTTTATAGGGTTTTATTTTTATGAAAAATAGTCATTTTAAAAATTATTTTTAAATCTATGCTAGTTTGTGTCATATAAAAATGGTGCAAAAATAAAATCATGTGTTGAATATGATTTAAATTTTTATTTACAATCCTATGTCACATGAAGTGTCGCATATTTTTTAATATGTTTTCATTGTCATTGGTTTTTATTTTTTATTTTTAAAAAATCACTATAAATTAATCCAATTATTAGGATTCTAACTATACCAACATAAGGTAAACATTCAAGAGAATAAATTAGGAGTTAGTCTTTCTTTTACAAATTACACAAATATAAAATATGATAAATGTAAAAGAAAAATATGCAACAATATAATTAAAAAAAATAACAATTGCATATAAATAAAGAGAGTAAAAAGGAGAAAAATGCAAACTCAATATTTTAAAGTGATTCCACGCTACCTAACCTATATCCAGTACCTTCTCGAGCTTTAAACCAAGTCAAGGATTCCACTATGAACAAAGACTTCAAACATAAGCCTCCAAGTATATAATTAGATTATACTTCCAGTTAATCGTGGTGGACTTGTGAGTCTGAGTATCCTGTTGGATTTTAGTTTCAAGGACCCTCTTTATTTACCTGAGATTCGTTCCTTAAGAACATACAGCAATCTACTGTGTCTTCTGGGGATCTACCACAGGTTTTCATTCTGGCAAGGCCACCAAACCCAAACCAACCAATGCTCTTTCAAAGTTCAAACAAACATTAATTGTAATGAATTAATAATTGGTGGCATTGAAGCAGGACAATGGGATATTTGAATAATCGTTACATCAATAATTCAGCAATAACTTGAACGTCAAATGGCCCTTCTTTCTTCCTCCCAAAGTATCTGAAAGGAACTGTTATTGTTGCGGTGCAAATACTGATGACACCAAGGGACTTCTTCCAAAGGAGAGAGGGCCGACCCCGTACAGAAATTTGACAAGGACCCAGCTAACTGCCAAGTGTACGTAAGCTATGCGAGAAATATCCAATTGTACATGTGAAAACCAGCTTTTTCTGTGGATCAAAATTCTCAGCCTTTGCAATATCTATATGCGAGCAATTACTAGGCATAGAGTGTTTATCTAACCATATGGGAAATATATTTGATTCTAAAATTTAATACTTCCAAGGTGATAGAAAGAGAGAATTTGATGGTACTACATTTAGGAAGAGTGTAGAAGCACATTATTGGACATACAACAAATCAGTCTTCTAGGATGATAACTCAAGAAATGTCTCCATAATGTAAGTTTTAAGATGATTAATTATAAATCTTATAAAGTTTCAAAATGAGTGTATGTTAACTAGTCCTTATTGTAAGCCTTGAGATAGAAACAGTCCATAGAATAAGTGTCTTGTGAGATGGTTAAGTTGCACTTTAAGTGTGAGTGTAACTCAACCAAGCAAAATAAAGCTAATAAGGTACCCAAATTGACAGGTGATCCAAGTTAAACTCATACATGAAACTTATTTGTCTAAATTTAACTCAATTCAATTTTTTTTTTTAATATGATTGGGTTTAAATAGGATTAAACTTGAATTAATAAATGTAAGTTTAAATTAGTTGTATTTATTAGCTTAACATTAATTTTTTAAATAATATTTAAATAGTAAATATTTGTTGTTATAAATAAAATAAGTATTAGTGGAACATTATTACATAATATATATTTATAATTTAAGTTTTATATAAATATATAATGTCTTGGGTCCAAAAAGTAGTATCAAGAGCCACGCGATGGGTTAATGACCCCACGATGGTTGCAAATCATTGTTAATAAATGGGTGGTTGATGATAAGCCTTAGAAGCGGTACCTATTAGGAAGAATTATTCATTCTTTTGAGTGTAACCACTTAAAGACCAACGATATGATGTTCAACGCTACATAGCCTTGGGACTGATTGTAAGATGTCCAACGCTAAAGCGAATATCACACCTTCAAAAGATAGCTAAACGATTTTAAAGTGAAGTGACTAATGTCTTGGGTCCAAAGACTAGTATCAAATTGGTGGGTGGTTGCGCTCCATTGTAAACAAATGGGTGGTTGATAATAAACCTTGGAAGTGGTCAAATGGGTGGTTGATAATAAGCCTTGGAAGTGGCACCAACTAGCAGGAATTAATTATTTTTTGAAGTGTAACCACTTTAAGGCCAACCGTATGAAAGAGAGCTTAAAATGACATAAAATATAGGAATAAAAACTTGTATTTTTCAAAACCCAAAAGGTCAATCAAAACATTGAATGGCTGCTCGATTCATATTCGTATGGATACTAGCAAATTGGAGGCTTAATGGAGACTTTCCATACTCCTGACGTATCACAAGAACCACAAATGTTTGTTTGGAGGAGTCAGGTCAAATCCAGCGCCTGAGTTTGCACAGTACAGGACATTGGTCCCGGCAGGACAGTAAAATGTCATCAGGTGGTCCTGCTACTCCTTCCCTCCACTCTGAATATTGAAATAGTCTTAAAAATCTTTCCCTACCATAAAGAGGTTGTTTGAGACTTTGAGTTTGTTTGGATTTAAAAAGTACGGTTTTTTTTCTTTTTTTTTTTTCCTGAGAATGAAATATTATTTTTAAAATTTATGAGCTATTATTTTACTTAATTTCTGATTAAAAATTTATACTATTGTTTGGCAATTCTTCTCTCAAAATAGGTTTTAAACACAAGATGACATAGATAACAATTTTAGGATCCGCGTGTTTCATTTTTTTTTTTTAAATCTACATATATATAAATTAAAAAATCATAAAAAGCAAATAAAATAATAATTTTCTAAACTTCTTTTAACTTTACTAAATTTGTTTCATTATATATATAGATTCTAAATCAAATAACATATATATATATATATATATATATTCATTGGACAAATAGATTAAAAAGTCACGCAAAACTTCAAGTGTTAGAGTTTTTTAATAAGACAAATAATTTAAAATTAAAAAATAACTCATTTGCTAGTAAATTTTATGAATTAAAATCAGTTTAAAATGGTTTTGTTGTTTTTCCTTTTCATATAATGTGCTTCCTTTTAAGCTTACCACATCTTCAACATATATGGGTTCAGGAAGAACAACTTTTGAGGGCTTCAAACAGTCTCCATCAAACTTCGAGGATGGAGTGGTGATTTTAGATATGAAAACCACTTATATCAAACTTGGATGAACTATATCTTCAAAAGCACTAGCTCTCGGGCAATCTCTCTAACCTCAAGATGGGTGAACTTAAACCAATAGTACTTTCTTTTTTTCCTTTATTCATAGTGTTTTGAATAATGACAGATACGTACAGAGAAAATGACATCTCACCTACTCGCAAGATGATTTAAGGGAGAATTGTGTTTTGGGCCTAGCTAGGCCCAAAAATTAATAAAAAATCCTCCAAACACCTTTAATTGATTGTAAGGATATAAGGTTGGAATAGACAAAAATACCCCTTTTTACTTACACCCACCATTTTGTCTTTATACCACCACTCTTTACATGCTCCATCCATAAAATTCTCCTTTATTTAATCATTTTATTATTTTTTAAACTCCTTTAAAAATAATTGAAAAATCAACATTATTTTCTATTTTTAAATTATAAATAAAAAAAAATTATATTAATGATTCAAAAATTATTTTGGAACATACTTTTGAAAAAAATATTAATTTAAATGAATAAAAATTATTTTTTACATTTTACAAGTAAATAATTTAATGATTAAAACACTATTTAAAATAAATATATTTACTATTTTTTTTTTCTTTTATACTAAAAAGTATTTTAAAGTTTATTTTTTTATTATTATAAAATAAAAAGTTTAAAGTTTTTTTTTTTTTAATCTTTTTCTTTCCATAGTTTAATAATCTTTTGAACATAGACTTTTGTAATAAGTTATATGAATGTTCCAAATTTGTTTATTAAGGAATTTTTTTAATAATTTGAATTAATTGAAAATTTATTGAAATGAGAAAAAAGAAAAAGAGAGAAAGAGGATAGATGAAGAGTTTTTATTTTAAATATCCAACTAAAATGTTTTCGTATTTAGAAATGGATTATATCAATACATAGTATAGTAGAGATTAATTTTTTTCTCATACAAAAGGGTTAAATGATATGTTTACTCATTTTAAATAAAAACAAGTAGTTAAAAATTATATAGATTATGTTTGAGTTTGGTTTTAAAATATTTTTTCTAGTTTTTATTATTTTTTTTTATTTTTAAAAATTATTTTTATTTTCTATATTGTCTCTTTTTGAAAATACATTTAATTAAAAAAATGAAAAATATTTTTAAAAATGAAAATTGAAGACCTTGTTTAATACTAAGATAACAAAAAGAATTAAATTTCATTTATTAATTATTCTTTTTTATTTTTAAAATATAATATGTTCACAATTAAATAAAGGAATTGGTCAATTGTATATTTTTTTCACAAAAATGTAATATGTTCATAAAAAAATTGGATTGAAATTTTTCATCATTTTTTTAATCAAACTACTAGAATCATGTTTAATACAAATATAGGCATATATGCACTACGGGAATATGAAATTTGTGTCACTATACAAGAGTATTTACTAACTGTATAAGGGAAATGTACTAAGTGTACAAGCAGTGTATAAGATTACCATTTATAAAAGATTTCAATCTATTTTGAACCACTCCTTTATTTTTCTTGTCACCCACAAATTGTATACTCATGTCATGCACTTTATTTAATTCCCATATGAAAATTCCGATACTTTCCCCAATAATGATGTTTGGGAAAAAAAAAAAAAAAATAACCCTAATTCATCCATCTTTTTATTAGTTAAACCATTAGAAATATGGTTAACACACCTACATGGACATATTACTTAGGATAGATATATTGTACAATGGTATTATACTAATTGTACAAGGGAAATGTACTAAGTGTACAAGGAAATTGTACTAACTGTACAAGGGTATACAAGACTACCATCTATAAAAAAATTTAATCGATTTTGAATCACTTTTTCATTTTCCTTGTCACCCATAGATTGCATACCTACGTCATGCAATTTATTTAACTTTCACATGAAAATTTCGATACTTTTCTTAGTAATAATGTTTGGGGAAAAAAATTTAATCATAATTCATCCACCATTTTGTTAGCCAAACCATTAGAAATAAGATTAATATATCTACGTGGACACATAACTTAAGAGGGATATATTGCACCATTGTACAATGATGTTACACTAATTGTACAAGGGAAATGTATTAAGTGTACAAGGGAAATATACTAAGTGTACAAGGGTGTACAAGGCTACCATTTGTGAAAGATTTTAGTCGATTTTGAATCATTTCTTTATTTTTTTTGTTACCCATAAATTGTTTATGAAATTTGCACTATTATATAAGGGTGTTACACTAACTATAAAAGAGTATTTCACTCATTGTGTAAGGCAATGTACTAACTGTATGGGGTAAATGTACTAATTATACAAGGATGTACAAGGTTATCTTTTATGCAAGATTTTAATCAATTCTGAACTTTTTTTTTTCTTGTCACCTAAGGATTGAACACTTTTCCCCCACACATTCCTTCACCTAAAAATCGTTTTAATTTTAAATTTTAATTTCATCATCCAAAATTTGTAATTGCATATTTCATTTAAGTAGTTTTAACAAAAATTTTTCTTACTACATTTACATCCTATATAAAGGAAAATTAACCATAATATTTAGGTATTACCTTTTTTTTTTTTGTGAAATCAAATTAATATAAATGGATAACACATTAATGTCATTGTTTCAAATAACTTAAGACAATATAAACAACATATAATAATTGTTAAGGAAAAATTATGAATATTTTTTTACCAAACTATGTCATTTAGATCTTCTCTACCAAAATTAAAACATAGGAAATAAAATTAAAATTAATCACATTTAAAATGTTTATTACAAGTAAACCGAATGAAATATATATTTTTACTATTTTACCTTTATAAACATAATGTTAGCAGATATTAAAAAAATCATATTTAAATAGAATTAAAAAGGATAAAAAATTATCTTTGTAACATTTGTAATTTTTTTATAAAAAATCATTAATTTAAATTATCAAGTTAATTTAAAATAATTTTTTTGTTGTAATTATAGTTTTAAAGATTCTACGATTTTTATATTATTACTTTTAATTTATTTTCTTTGATTTTTTATTTTAAATTTCATCTAAACTTGTTTTTTCTTACATTTATATGTTTTCTATTATATCCTTATTTAAAGTGATTTTCATCTAATTTGTATTCCATTATATTATCTTTTCAATTTTAATGTGTTGTTATACCTCTTTACATAACAAAAGATTTTATTATTTTTCATATACAAAACTTTATACAAAAGATATCATGTACGAGGAAAAAAAATAAAAAAAGAGAAAATTATGATATAATTTACATACACATCTCTTAATATGATACATTTGCTTGACTTAATGACATCATGCTTTAATAATTTAAAACATGTCAAGTCCACATCTATTTTAGATTTAAAAAGGCATTTGAATATTTTTCAAATTATTAAGTTATAATACATTATTCAATTAAAAATTAATTGTCACCATTAGTTAAAAGATGATCATGTTACAAAATAATATATTAAAATAATTTCAATGTATTGTCCAAAAAATAGAGAAAATATTCAAATAATTGTCTACAACTTTAAAGATATTTATATATATATTGGATAAAAAAATAATAATAATATTTTTTAAGGTGTTTAAAAATTATTTATTATATATTTTGTAAGTTTAAAAAAAAATATTTTATGAGGTATTTAAAAAAAAATTTACTTTAAAAATATAGTAATAATCCTTTTCAACCATTGATTACCAATATTTAATTTATTAGGCATGGTTTTTGGGAGAAAAATAATTGATGAAAATAGTAACACCTTTCTAGAAAAGAATTAATTTACATGTCCCACCTATTAATATGTGAGAGAAAAAGATAAGGTGAATGATGAAAGAGAGAGGGAAAAAAAAATGAAAGAGAGTGGGAAGTTAGTTGTTTTCTTTTTCTTTTTGACAATAAAGGGCATTTTTGGAAAATTAAATGTTTCATATCCTTCTTTTCAATTTGTAGACTTTCTTTAGGTGTTGGGCTTAAATATGAAACTTATGAGGATCTTTTATCAATTTTTGGGCCCAGCTGGGCCCAAAACACAATTCTCCCATGATTTAAAGTAGCTGAGTACATGAAAATATGGCTACCCATAGTCGCCGTGTCAATGATTGCTAAAATTAAATAATAAAAAAAAGGTCGTTGGATAATTAATTTTAAAAAAATTAAAATTAAAATTAAAGCTTTCACAAAATCCATTTAGTATATATAACTTATTTTTTGTTCTTATTTTTATTTTTCCATGCAATTATTATATTAATTTTTTATTAATTAATGTTGGATTTTTTAGGTTTTAATTTTGAAAACTTTTAACATTTTAAGAAAATTTGTATTTAGTTTAAATTATAAGAGACAACATGCATCAATAAGAAATCTTAACAATAATCAAAGTCTGATTAATCACTTATATTTTATTTAAAATTTTAATGATATTATGGATAAATTTTTAGTAAAAAATAATTTTCAATTAATTTATATTTAATTATTTGGAAATATATATTAAAATTTATTAGAAAAATTATTGAATTCTTTGAAAAAATTTTAGGATTATCTTTGCTAAAAAGTTTCTAAAATTATTAAAAATTATATTTGAAGTAATTTATTCCTATTATTTTCTTAAAAGTTACATACTTTGGATGTTTTCGTAATTCTTTTTTATAATATTTAAATTTATTTGATATTTTGATTTTTTTTTAATTTGATAATTCGTATGTATTTTATTGAATGATAACTTGGGCATCATTAAGTGCTTCTAAAATTTGACAATGACTATTATCTTGGTATGCATTTGACAATATTTTAAAAAAAATATTTTTAATAAAAGGGCTTTCTTTTGAAGTATTTTTCTTTTGGAAGAACCACCAATTAAATATCTCCTTGGCAAGCATTAAAGTGATTTTGTAATTCTTTTTTAAAATTGATTTTTAAATTTTGCTATTTCTCTTTCAAAGCTCTTTAAAAATACTGTAAAATGCATTCTTAATATAAAAAATTTCTATTTGTCATGAGAAAAGCTTCGCATGGTGTAAAAAGCAACAAGCAAGACTCCAAGGCTCCTTGTCTATAAATTCAGTCCATTGTTATAGCAAAACTACAAGCCTCACTACTTGATTCATCCTCAATCTGGTTGCGGGCCCTCTTCTCTTTAATTTAATAATTTATTATTACTCCTAATGGCCTGTTCTTGTGGCTTTTATGCTTGGTCCATTCCTGCAGTTGGCCCAAACAAATTCAGAGAAATAGGCAAGACTAACTTCACCAGAATTGTGCCTATGCCTAATACGCACAAATGGAGTATTGCACACGATCACACCTTGGTCTCTATCCCCTTAAAGAAAGATAACCATTCACCTGAACTTGGCAGTTTTACTGTTAAGATTGCCTTACTGCTTTCCATTATTTTATAGTTCTTATTATGCCATGCATTTTCTAACTTTCTAATTTCCTAACTTTACAGGATGATTTCTACAATGAACATGCACAAAAGTTAAAGGAAGTTAAGCATGTATTCAGCAAACTAGGAGAAGATGCAATGGAAAGCATGATGATGATTGATGCCATACAACGCCTAGGCATTGATCATCACTTCGAAGAGGAGATTGAAGCAGTTCTGCAGAAGCAGTATATGAAATCTAGCATTCATGGTGATTGTGATGAGGATCTTTATGAGGTTGCACTCCGCTTTCGCCTATTGAGACAAGAAGGTTACACTGTGCCCGCAGGTGGTTTCTTTTTCTTTTTTTTTTCTTTTTTCTTTTTTAATTAACCTTACCGACATTTATCAAGAGTCGTTTGTTTCTGAAAGTGAATTTACTGGTTAATGTGCATGGATAGATGTGTTGAATAACTTCAAGAACAAGGAGGGGAAGTTTAAACAAAACCTACGCACAGACATCAGAGGATTGATGGGTTTGTATGAAGCTTCTCAGCTAAGTATAGGAGAAGATATACTTGAGGAAGCCGGAAATTTCAGCAGTCTACTCCTTAATGCATGTTTGCAACATCTTGATCATCATCAAGCTGCAGTTGTTAAGAATACATTGGAGCATCCCCATCACAAGAGCTTGGCACGGTTCATGACCAAAAACTTCCTTACTGATTTCCAGGGCACAAATGGATGGATAAATGCATTGCAAGAATTAGCAAAAATAGATTTCAATATGGTTAAATCCGTGCATCAAAAGGAGATGCTTCAAATTTCTAAGTCTGTTTGAAAAATTGCATTGTGATTATATTTACTTTCTTGTTATATATTCTTAAGACACTTTGATCTCTAACTAATATTTGCCATATTAATTATTAGATGGTGGAAGGACCTAAGTTTGACCGAGGAGTTGAAGTTTGCAAGAGACCAACCACTGAAATGGTACATGTGGCCAATGGCAATCATCCCAGATCCAAGGTTGTCAGAGCAAAGGATTGAGCTCACAAAACCTATCTCTCTAATCTACATAATAGATGACATTTTTGATGTTGGTGGAACCCTTGATGAACTCACTCTGTTCACAGAAGCTGTTAATAGGTAGAAATGGACTAATTCATTGATTCGCTAATGGGTGTGTATGTGTGTGTATATATATACATAGTTCCACTAATTTGTGTCATTAATTATTGTATATAGATGGGATTTGTCTGCTTTCAAAGAGCTTCCAGAGTACATGAAGATGTGTTTCAAGACTCTTGATGACATCACGAATGAGATCAGTACCAAGGTCCACAAGGAGCATAAGTGGAACCCAGTGGGCTCTCTACGGAAGGCGGTAATATTCAAAACATTTTTGTATGGGTTTCAGTGGGATTACAAATGTAGCACGCTTAACAGATCCCCCATTGCTGCAGTGGGCGAGTTTATGCAACGCATTTCTAGTAGAGGCAAAATGGTTTGCTTCTGGGCATGTGCCAAAGGCTGAGGAGTACTTGAAGAATGGGGCCGTTAGTTCAGGGGTACATGTGGTGCTAGTTCACTTGTTTTTTCTATTGGGTCATGGCATAACCAAGGAAAATGTAGATCTTGTGGATGACTTTCCAGGCATTATATCTTCTACAGCAACAATTCTTCGTCTTTGGGATGACCTCGGAAGCGCCAAGGTAAATGCCAACCACATGCAGGTTATTAATTAATCTATGTCTACAATTTTTCATGTTTGGTTTATAAAAAGTTATTTTGAGGTGGCCTTAAAAGTTAAATGTAGTGTTGGCCTGATTGATGTTTTGAAGTGGTATGTCATAATGTTTGGTTTCACAGAACCACCCTAAGTTGAATAAATTGACAGGATGAGAATCAAGACGGGCATGATGGGTCCTATGTAGAGTGCTACTTGAAGGAACACCGAGGCTCTTCAGTTGAAAATGCAAGACAGATCGTAGCCCATATGATTTCAGATATGTGGAAGCGCCTCAACAAGGAATGCCTCTCTCCAAATCCATTTTCAACTTCTTTTACAAAAGGCTCCCTCAATATTGCAAGAATGGTCCCTTTGATGTATAGTTATGATGACCAACAGTGCCTTCCTGGCCTTGAGGAGCATATGAAGTCCTTGCTCCTTGAGAATCTACCATACAGAAACACTCAAAAAATAAATGAGTGAAATTTTTGCCTCAGCCTATTGGAGATACGCTTTGATGTAGTGAAATTTACACTCTTCCTACAAGAACAGCATCCTCTTTTGCATCCCATTGGAGATACTCATGGCCTCAGTGCAATTATATTGAATAAATTTACCTGCAAGTCATTTCCGTTTCCACTGCCTAAGCAAGTTCTCTAGACAAGAAAATCCTTTGGTTTGGATTCCTTTTGCAAATGATTCCAAACTACCACATGCATCTGGTCCACTTGGATGTACACGTGCTATTCAACGTTTTCTTTTCCGTCACGAAATCATAATTGCAGCCATGTGATAAAAACTTGAAATGCTCCCCAAAATCACGAAAACATGTGATTTTGAAGTACTTCGACGTGGCCCTTTCTAGCCCAAGTTTGAGTCATCCCTTATTGCATGAGATGTTCATATAGTGCTAAGCAATCAGAACCAATTGGGGTTAAGGAGTTGATCTTGAGTGGGAGAAAAGTTCTACTAGCCACCAAACAAAACTCTGATATGATATTAAAACTATCAAATCTTTTTAAAAACTTAAACTTATAAGACTTAAACCCACATTGTATATCATGTACTCTAACAACGTGAAGCCATACTATTCTGTGTTGACCTGTCCATCACCTCTAGGAGACAAAGGACTTTTCTTAGGCATTTGATCTAAAGCAGGCTCATATGATCATGCCAAATGACAAGCTTAGTAGGGTTCTGGAAATACACATATAAAAAGGAATTTGAATCCTTGCATGATGAACTCGAATTCAAGCATATGCCCCTTGATCAAATGATGAGTTAATAAAAATAAATTCACTATGCATGTGAAAACTGGTTTGTTTAGTTTCTTTAGATCCAACATCAGTGAAATGAAATGATAGAATAAATGTATAAAATTTAAGCATGACCAATCATTCAGCGAAATATATATTTTGGTTCTACATCTTGCACAGTTCTTTCAGAAAATCTTTATATTTGTTTCACCCTCCCAGAAACAACCAAAAGCAAACTATTTAGTGGCTTCAAGTGGTTATCTAGTCTCTGCAAGTCTATGTCAAGAAATATGGGGGTCCGTGAATAGAGAAGCTATCAGTGTAGGGGCTAATAGCGGCCCATGTGAATTTTCATTTCTGATGGTGATGATCGATGTTGGAATCACTTGAGATAGTGACAGGGAATTGTGTGGCACATATGATCTATCGACGGAGACCCAATTAATTCATGATAAGAAAAATCATTCTAAGATTCATTCACATGTTCTCTCAACCAAAATTAATGTTGGTGCATCGCAAATTAAGTTGCATTTCTTTTTGACTTAATATTAGACTTTTGTACCTCTGTGGTAATGATTCTGTTTACGCTAACACTAGTCATGAATATTGGTAAAAAAACTAATCACTTGATTGTTTTCAATTAGATTCTAGCTATAATATCAAAGTGTATTTTTTAATACCTATCAAAAAAAAATATTATTACTTAAGTGGTATTGCATGCACATTTTCAAACTAGATCTTATTCCACATATTGATTAGTCCGAATCCCTTATTCCGTACGTATCTACAACTAATATACCATAACATTTTCCTTTCAATTAAAAGCATTAAAAAGAAGAGGGACCGGAGTTGGAATATCAAACAAGATATCATTGTCATCAATACATGGCCAACCCAGTGTGGACATATTTCAAAACTTGTGCAGCTTCTTATTGGGATGAGGTTTAAGTCAAAAGTGACCTCAAATCATGCTGCTTCCACACATAAACGTGAAACACGCTAGAGAAACTTTCCCCACTTGGAGAAGATAAGTGCATGAGTAAGAAAAAAAGGTAAGAGGAAGAAAAAGAGTGAAGATGCAGCCTACATTTCAAACATGTAAAGCTTTCTCTAAATGCTTTACAACATCAAATTCAATGAACTCTATTCCTCGTATGAGCCACACAAACTTTATTACTTCTCTCTCCTCACTCCTGGGTAATAAGCATTCTCAACGGGCTTCTCTCATGATCCCATCTCTTCTATGCTTGCTGCATTCTTCTAGTTTGTTGGAGAGATAGGGCTAAATTACTTAAACACAAAAACAAAATCTATTACGATGTAATTAAAAAAAAAAGAAGTATTTTAATTGACTTTTATACATTAAATCAAATTTAAATTTAAAAATTTTTAAAATTCATGTCACTTTCCACCATACCCATTAAACTTGATTTGTAACTTTAAGTAGAATGCATAATCTTTTAAAATATTCAAACTTCAAAATATTTTAATCTTGAAACTTTATAAATTTCAATTGTACTTCTTTTTTATAATATATTCTCTAATAAAATAATATTTTGTATTCATGTACTTACTTCAATCATAAAACAATGGATTTTTTTTTACAATGCAAACGTCAATTTTTTGTCCACATATGTTTTCACCGGTTCTTTTTGTGGTAAGTAAAGCTCCATCAATAATTTCTTTTTAGTCAAATTGCATAAAAAATACATGATGTTGCCAAAATAAATTTCACTTCATAAATTAAAAATGTTATAATAAATTACTTATTTGAGTTCCAAGTGAAAGAAATTTCTCCCATAAATTAAAAGACATAAAACACAGTACTATTTCAATAATTTAACTCTCCACCTCCATGATTATTGTTATATCTAACAAGCTTAAAATTACCAAAAGATGAACAAAATAAGTTATAATCAAATATACCTTTGCTACAATGAAAAATTCTTCTAATAGTCACTATTAGCGCTTCCATATATTAGGGATGACAATGGGATGAGTTTTTTAAGTACCCGTCCTACCCCGATTATATATAAAATTAATTTTTAAGTTAAATTAAATTAATTTTATTTTACTATTTTTAATATATAGATAATAATAAAATATTTTTTTAATAAAATAAGTTACAAAAAATATAATAATTTAATTATTTATAAAACATATTTATTTGAATGTCATTTAAAATTTTAAAAAATAAAAATAAAAATAAAAATAAAGTTAAAGGAAGCTGAGCGGGGAGGGTATGAGAATTTCTTATACATGTCCCATTTAATTTTTTAAATGGGACGAGAATGAAAATTATTTTAGATAAATGAGCTGGGGTTGGGATGGGGGCGACCCATCCCAAACCCGCTCTGTTGTCATCCCTACATATAATAGCTAACAAGTCCAACTCCAAATCAAATATACAACCTTGTACAAGTCAAGGAGCAAAGACTTCCCATTAAGCTTGTATATCGTGTTGGTTCTATCTTTTCTCTTTCTTTATATTTTGATATTTTTAATACTTTACATTCTATTAGATTGTTTATTGGATTGCATATGAATTGTTGAAGTTCTTTAAAAAAATTTGCATCATTTAAAATAAATAAAAAAACTTTTTTCAATTTGTTTCACTTCAATGCAATATTGTATAACATGAGCCCGAATTAGATTATTTTAAGTGAAAATAAGATCATTCACATATAAACAAACAAGTAACATATCACTTTTTTCATTGACCTTAATATAAAGATCTTTTTATGAAGATTTAATAAAATTATTCTCTTTAAAATATTTGTCAAATTTAGTATTTCATACTCTTGATGTTTGTTATTTTACTTTTTTTTCAATTCTAAAACCTTGTTCTTATGCATTTTACTTCACAACTCATATGTTATTCTACATATATTTTTTCTTTTAAGATGCTCATTAAAAAAATTGATTTTACATCCATTTGTCAATTTTTTTTCAATTATTTTAATCTATTAAAGAGATTGTTAATCATATAGTTCGTAGGAGCAAATATCTTGTCATAGCCAATGTTTTATTGTTGTTTATAGCCTTTAACCATCAATCTTGTTTTATACATTTTTACTTCTTTTGATTTCTTGTTTGCCTTGAATAGTTGTCTTTTTCCCTCATCAGAAGATATTTTAACTTCAATGTGTCATTTTTCCTCACTGTTTTTATTTCATCATGTATAATATCTTTTCGTTCCTTTTTATTTTTTTAATATTGCATTACCCCCTTAAAATCTATTGATTAATTCATAACTTGCAAAAAAACTAATAATAATAAAATAAAGCAAAAATCAAAATGATTTTTTGTTATCTTATAATTTTGTAGACTCTTGAGCATTGTGTCCCTTAACTTGAGCTTTCCAATTACTGAAGATGATACTCGAACTTCATGTTCATAAATGAAGGTGATAGTGACCTTTTATAAGTCTTCACTTATTTTTTTCTTCTTGTTCAAAGCTTAAAGGAGTAACATAGTTATCTTCTTGGATATCCTAATCTCATTTTTTCCTTGATTAAACTTGATAGATCATTAATAATAATTTTTCCATCACTTTGATTGTACAACTTGTAACTTATGGAAAATATACTTTTTACTATTGTCATCTAACTTTGGTTGCTTTTACCATGACACATGAACTTATGGAATGCTTTCAAATGCTCTCAAATGTAAAAATTTTGCTCCTCCCATTCCAATATTTTT
The DNA here is from genome assembly GCF_004353265.1 of Vitis riparia. NCBI lineage: Eukaryota > Viridiplantae > Streptophyta > Magnoliopsida > Vitales > Vitaceae > Vitis > Vitis riparia. The sequence goes on along the minus strand of NW_023269767.1, from coordinate 27,374 downwards.
TATAGTGTTTTGTTCCATATACTTTAATTGAGAGAACAATTTGATAAATAAATGATATTGTGAGTTCCTGCAAATCAAAATCCTTTACATTTTTTCTTACTTTTGAATGTTCAACAAGAACATTCTGATTCTTGTTATGGACACATAATTTGCAATAAAATTAGCATATTGATATCTTATTGAACAATTTTAATCTTTTATGTAAATATCAGTCTTTTTTTAAGTGTTGACCCAAACATAGTTTATTGTTTTTAAAGTTTGCAACATAATAAACATTTGAAATAAATTGGCATCTTCCATTTTGAATTTCAAACAAAGCAAAATTGCTTTATCGTTTATCATCATTTTGGATGCATCTCCAAAAATAACTCGGCTACTTCTTTTTGAATCATTAAGTTTGAGGAAGCTGGAAACTTCAGCAGCCAATTCCTTAATACATGATGGTTGCAACATCTTGATGCCATTAAGTTACAGTTGTTAGGCATACATTGGAGCATCCCCATCATAAGAGCTTGGTAAGGTTCATGGCCATAAACTCCTCTACCGATTTCTAGGGCACAAATGAATTGAGAAATAACCTGTAAGAACTAACAAATTAACTTGGATTTCCATATGGTTCAGTCCATATATACAACCAGAGACACTTCAAATTTCCAAGTAAGTTTGAAAAATGATTCAGGGCCTTATTTATTTCATTTCATACAAGATAATGATCCTGACGTCTAATATAAGTCTTTGTCTTAGTTGGAAAGAGCTAGGTTTGGCTAATGAGTGAAGTTTACAAGAGACCAAACACTGAAATGGCATATGTGGCTCGTGGCAATCCTCCCAGATCCAGGGTTGTCAGAGCAAAGAATTGAGCTCACAAAAACCATCTCTCTAATCTACATTATGATGACGTTTTTTATATTTAAGGGCCGCTAGATGAGCTCACTCTCTTCACAATGGAGTTAATCCATTGATATGCTTATATAAATTAAGTTCCACCAAATTGGTAATTCTTATTTGGAGCAACGTCAAGACTGCATGAAGATATGTGGCAAAACTCTCATGGATTCACCAACCAAAACCTGTAACAATTATTGAAAGGCATGATATACTCTAACCAAATTATCATTTACCCTCTGACCAAATTTCCCATCAAAATGGACATTGAAATGTTTTTGGGAGTCACAAATGGAACCGCATTTAACGGATCCATTATTTCAACGGTGGGCGAGTTTATGCAATGCATTTATAGTAGAGGCAAAATGGTTTTGCTTCAGGGCATGTGCCCAAGGCTGAGGAGTACTTGAAGAATGGAGTCGTTAGTTCAGGGGTACACGTGGTGCTTGTTCACATGGTTTTCTCTTGGTCATGACATAACCAAGGAAAATTCTACAGTACCACTTCGGTACCTACCCATAAAACAATCTTGACCATTGGATGAAAATGGTTCAATCTGGACCGTCCAATTGGTTTATATATTTTAAAAAAATTTAAAAATATATAAAAAAATAAAAGCAAGTTGCCGGTCACCTGCTTTCCCGCTTCTATCTTGCTTAATCTTGTCTAAAGACAAAAATTTATCTGATGGGTATTACACTTGACGCCTATTTTCGGAGAGGTGAGCTATTAGTTTGATGGGCATTACAACTTTCCCGGATTTTAGAGAGTTAAGCTTCAGGAATTTGAGGGTGTGGAGATGGAATTTTCGGGTGAAATGAATATTTACAGAAAGAGTGAGCTGACTGGGGATTTTGAAGGAGAAATCAGAGAGAGGAGAAATTAGCAAGAAAAGAACTCCCCTGCAGGCAACTCTCCTAGAACAGGTACTTCAATCATCTTATGTTATATGGTAGTGATTGAAATGTCAAAAATTTCCGGCAATTCTGAGAAAGACTATATTTTTACCGAGTTTTTGGAAAATTTCCCGATATTTCCTACCAGTCCAAGCCACGCACAAACATGATATTTTGACCGATTCAAAAATATCAGTAAAATTTTATTTTTACCGAGTTTTTTTGGGAAATTTCCCTATATTTCCTATCGGTCCAGGCCGCGCACAAGAATACAAAATCTATCCAATTTTTTTTAAAAAAACAAAAGATACTATTTGGTAATCTGGTCATGATTTGCAGGCAAAGGTTGTGTTTTTCAACCTGGCTAAAAAATCATGGATTTAGGGTTCATGAAATTTATATCCAATGGCACAAAAGCAAAAAAACCCCTCAAACAGATCCAAAAATGGGGGATGGATTTTGTTGAGAATCAAATGGGCATTGAAAACAAAAAATGATAACATGATTAGATTAGTACCTGCGTGGATTGAGAGTGGCTGGAGCTGGAGCCTTTTTAGGCATTCTTGGTATGGAGGTTTTTTAGGGATTCTCGGTCTGGAGTGAGAAGAGACCTTCTTGACGCCCAGCCCGAGTGCGAGAGACAATTAAAATAGGGCATTTTAGGAATTTATCTTTGTATATAAATAATTAATAATTATCCATTTATATTTTGATTAAATCATTACCATTAGTAATTATCCATTTATATTTTGTTTAAATCATTACCATTAGTAATTATCCATTTACATTTTGATTAAATCTTTACCATTGAACTTTCGAATTTTATTACTGATATTTTATGAATTAAAATTAATTTGATAAGATAAATTATTAAAAATTTTAATTATTTAAATACATTAATGTAAATAGAAAAAATTGTTATCACATATTTTTAATAAAATTTTAGAAATTAAATATCAAATAAAATATTTTATATAAATTAATTTTATTTTTCATTTAAAATATAATAAAATTCTAGACTTTTGAGTGTTAGAAATAATAATACAACATGGATTTGAACCTAAATCTCAAATAAAATATTTTATATAAATTGAACTTTCGAATTTTATTACCGATATTTTATGAATTAAAATTAATTTGATAAGATAAATTATTAATAATTTTAATTATTTAAATACATTAATGTTAATAAAAAGAAATGTTATCACATATTTTTAATAAAATTTTAGAAATTAAATATCAAATAAAATATTTTATATAAATTAATTTTATTTTTCATTTAAAATATAATAAAATTCTAGATTTTTGAGTGTTAGAAATAATAATGCAACATGGATTTGAACCTAAATCTCAAATAAAATATATTATATAAATTAATTTTATTTTTCATTTAAAATGTAATAAAATTTTAGACTTTTGAACCTTTTAGTGTTAGAAATAATAATGCAACATGGATTCGAACCTAAATCTCAAATAAAGTACCTTGATATGATATAAAATACCATTTATTAGTGTTATATTGTTTATTTGAAATTATGAATGTTGACTTGTGCATAAAATAATAATAAAAAATTGAGGGACAATAAAAGACATTCTGTTTTTATAATTGTGTGTTTTTAATTCAAATTTCATTTGTTCAAATATTTAATTAAAGTATGAGTATATGTTACTCATTAAAATTAAATTAAATTCTTTTGGTCAGGTGCAAAATGGTACGATTGAGGAGAACTAGGAAAGTACTAAGGGGTAGTGGACCTTGGCCGCGTTTGGATACAATCTTGAACTACAAGAGGGACCCTAGCCATTCTACAAATGAACATGTGGATCATGTGGCTAATATGTTCAAACGTTTCGAAGAGGAATATATCTTAGAGTCAAACCGTAAAATGCATATTCTACAAATGTCATTAACAGAACCTGAGAAAAAAGTTCTTGAAAATATATGGGAATCCATTCAAGAAGGGCCTCATGGTTTCACAAATTGGTCTTTTGATGACCTAGTAGCTATTTTCAAGGAACACTGGGAAACATGCTTTGTGAAGAATGCCATCAGACGAACAACAGTGCTTTCTATTTCTCCTAACTTGCGAAATGCAAGATTTTCAAATTCTAGTAGGCATAAAAATCTTAGAGGGTTATGGTTATTGAAAACAACTTCTAGAGTTATAGAAGATACTGTGTATAATCCTAACATTGTTTCTTTTAGTTTCAAGGGAGAAGATTAGTTTTCCTTCTATTTATTACATTTTTTTTATGTTTTGTACATAACATGTAAATAATTTGATATGCCAGACATGACATGTATATTTATCTTGTTGATGTGGCATCTCTCACAAAAAAATTCTTTAGCTCGCATAACGTTGTTAACTTGTATGCAAGATGATCTTATGATTGAGTATGAGGTATATCAAACTTCTCATGAAATGTGGGAAGCGTTAAAAGAAAAGTATAGTGGACTTTCAACTACGAAGCTTAGAGGACTTGTAATGAAATTTGGAAATTACAAAATGCGACTAAATAAAATAATGATTAATATTTTTAGAAAAAAACTCCATTTTGTTACAAATATTTTCAAACTCATTGTTGTCAAATTCAAAACTTAATTCTTATCGGTATGCTCACTATGTTGCAGGCTACACAGTTGCTTAATATAAGAGGAGTTTATCTTATTTTGAGCAGTCTTACTGCATCTTGACTTAGAAAGCCAAATATGTAATATTTTATATTTGTCACTTAATTATTTGAATATAGTACATAGTTTTAATTAGTTGTAAATTACATTCATAATGTTGTGTTTTAAACAGGAGCAAACAATCATATGAGGAGAATGATCCCCCTTCAAACCCAAAACTTCCTATGGGTTCATGGCTTTATTATTTGTAAGAATATATATACATATATAGTTAATTCATTTTGGATATTTATTCATATGTTGAAAATATAATCATTTTTATGTGATGTTTTTTGCAGTCAAGAACAAGTACTCGCAAGAAAAAAAGATAACAAGGAATTGATAATAAATCATGATGTAAGAAAAGAAATGAATATTTGCATAATATGTTTTTTAGTCAACTTTTATACTCTATATGATAACTAACTAATTTAATATTACAGTTGCGAAAAGAGATTGGGAAAAAGCGGCAATCCCTTTCAAATGGAGAAAAAAAAGAGTTCTTAGAGAAGTCTAAAAAATGCCCTCATGAATATATAAAACAAAAGGATCGAAACTTAAAAAATGCATCAAAGGTAAGAAATTCGAAATTTATGTTTTTAAATTATGATAATATTTTCTTTCAATTTAAAATATATATGCTTATGTATATTTATGACTTCCAGTCGTATCTTCACACGCGTTGTTCGCCTGATCGGGTGTATAAACTACTTCAACACTTGCAACCTAATCAAAAGGCCGTCATACAAGAAATAGGGTTTGGAGGTATTTTAGGATTGCGATGTACTAAACTTGATCATAGTTTATGTCATTGGTTGGTAGAGAATTTTGACACTCTTTCATGCACATTAAGTGTGCATAACACTTCCATTAAATTATCCCCAATGGATGTTGAGTTAATTTTGGGCTTGAAGGCTAAGGGAGTGGAGGTAGATATAGAGAGATGTACAAGTAAACGGAATGATTTATACAACATGTATTGTGATGGGAAGGGAAAATTGCCATTGTTGATGTTAGAAAACCAAATACGGCAAGAAAAGAAATGTGGGGATGAATTTAAAATTCGTTTTGTATTATTTGTTTTGGGTGCCTTGTTATGTCCAACGATGAAAGTTAGTGTCAAGCCTTCCTTCCTCCATCTCCTTCAAGACACCGCATCAATAAAGAAGATAAATTGGGCTCAAATAGTTTTCTTCTTCCTTGTACGAGGCATAAACAACTTTAAATCCAAGAAACGAAGCAGTGGGATTTCTGGATGTTTATTTTTTCTAATGGTAATACACTTTTAACAAAGTTGATATATTCTGATATTTTTAACAATAATAGATTTGTGATATATTCAACTCTATAATTATTTTGGAATTTATTTCTTGCAGATTTTCTACCTAGACCACATTTCCACAAAGAAGGGTATGAATTTACGTTTTAATGCATATAGCCCTCGTATAAATGAATGGGGAGATGATGAGGTTTCTAGGATGAAATGTAAAATCAAAACACTTGGAGGTTATGATGATCCAAAGGTAAGATACATTTACTAACTGAAAAGCTTATTTGTTTATGTGATGTTGCAATTATAATAAAGTTTATGGATAAATTATAGGTCACGATATGGATTATAAAAATTGGGCAAAGTGTGGATATAGAGCAAAATAATGGTGCGGAAAATGAAAATGATGAAAAAATGAAGGTGGTTGAGAAAGATGAGAGAACAAGTGATCATAAAGATAATGATATGAGAAATGTAGAAGATGGTGATAAACAAAATGCAAAAGTTCATGAACAACAAGAAGAAGGGCATAAGGTACTTTTTCATACTATATTTATATACATTAGTTTATTCATCTCAAACTTTTTTTTTCATGATATTGGAGATTTTTATTTGTTACTAGGTTGAAGAAAAAAGTTTGATGGGTATGGAGGAAGCTTTTGAGAAGTTGAAAAAATTTGTGCTACAAACAAATGTTTCTAATATGGATGAAAGTTGTAAAGAATCAAGTTTTAGAGAATTTGAAGAAAAATATATGGAATTGAAACGTTTGTTTTTTCCTATGAGCAATGTTGTCGTAGAAGAGAGATTGAGTGAGAATGACTCATGTGGTGACATGGAGTTACATGTTTCTCCCATTGCCAACAATCAATGTCACGATGAAAAGGTATTTGCATATTATGAAGACCTAGTTTTTTACAAAGTTCTATATATATATATATATATATATATATATATATATATATATATATACTAATGTTCAAATATATGATAGGTTAATGTTGATGTTCCATATGTTGAAAAACAAGAAGAACAACTAAGTTCATTGGTGGTGCTCCCACGTCAATTGAAGAAAACACGATCAACAATGGAACGCAAGCCTAGTAAATTCAAGGTGTCACCCTACATTCATCAATCCAATAAGATGCCAAAGCCTAAGAGATTCCCAAGCATAGTTGTTGGATCACAAAAGGTATTAAAGGTAATATGTTACTTCATTGATGTAGTATTTTTTAAATACTTAATAATATAGTGAACGATAACTAATGTTTGTTAGAGATGTTTTCAATATAGATAATCCCCATGTCCATTTTGCCGAACGTGGAGGATTCACATTCCTTGAGTACACTTGAGTCTCTAGTTGTTGCTTATGTGTTTGATGTTTCATTGGACAAAAGGTGTGTAAACCAATTATTTTGACTATACTTTATGTATGTCATGTTTTAAAAGTTATACTTATTAAATATCTTATATTTTGCAGTGAACTTCTTGTTAATTTTCAATATGAGCATGCAAGTCGAGCAGACTTCTTGACTTTAGGGCCTAGACAAGAATTACTCTATGTGGTGAGTAATACAAGGATAAACCCAATTCTTATTAATTCTATTACATAATTAACGTTGTTAACTTTTTTGTGTTTCATTTTTAGATCATAAATGTATTTGCATGCAAACTTAATAGTTTTGAGAACAAATTCAAAGGAATACGGCCTACTAGATGCTACTTACCCACCACATTTGCGGTATGCTCATCCATTATATTTCTTATTAAAGAAAAAAAATAAACCTAATAAATATTGTGATATATATATATATATATATATATATATATATATATATATATATATATATATATATGTTTTTTTTTTTTTTTTGCATAGCAAATAATCTTACATGGTGGTAGAAAATTGTCAACTGCTACCAAGATGTTCACACATATTATCAAACACATGGATAAAATGAATGATTGCATTAAGGTACATATTTGAAGTTGGATTCATATCATAGTTGTAAATAATTATCAATGCTAAAATGTGTGTTTTGTTTAGATATACATCCCGATGCACGATACATGTCCGGATCATTGGTATTTGTGTGTTATAAATCTTCATCAACATAATATTCATATATTGGATTCATTACCATCAATAGAAAGGGATGACATGCGAACTTCATCTGTGAGAACTGTGGTATGTCTTATATTTTAATGAATTTTATTACTTTTTAATGTAAGTTGTTAAATAGCATGTTTTATTTTGCTAAAAGATATAACGATATGAATATTAGGTTGAAGAGTGTGCACATTTTTTTAATCTCAATGGGCATCTAAAGAATTTATCAAGTGTTCCCATTGAAAGACCTACATGGGTAGATGTGCAAGTCAATGGGTAAGCAAGCATAATTGTTTCTTCAAATATAATGTGTTCAAGATAATATTTCTATGTACTAACTAGATAAATGTTTACTCATTTTATTTGTTAGGTGGGATTGTGGAGTCCATGTCATTAATCATATGCGAAGATCCGATTTCATGTACTCAAGTTCAACCCCTTCCCATTGGGACTCTACAGCTATAAGACACAAATTGGCAATCGAATTACTTCTTGATGATGAAAATAGTGAGAAAGCTATAATATTAGATAAAGTTCAGAATCATGCAAAAATAAAGAGAAGAAGAGTATAGAATACAATCAAGAGTTGATTTTTTTTTTTGTACATAATTTTTTGCATTGTAATACAACTCATTGGTTATGATATGTAGAACTTGCTCCCGAAATTCCGGATGTAAAGTGGTTCATGGTGACCTACATTGAAAATATTTATAGTTATACATAATATTTTGAAAGAAAATCCATATGATTAAATACTAAATGTTAAGGAACTTCTGTCAATATATAGATATATGATATGTGGTGTAAATAATTTATTCTATGACTCTTACTTGGTTTGTGAAGTAATTTGGTGGATGTAACCCGAGCCATGAATCATTTAAGCTTGTTTCTGGACCATCCTGAAATGTGCCAAGTGTTGTCTGTAATATGATTTAATTTTTCAATTACTCTAATAAGTAATATTTTTCACATCATAATAAAAATTACTTAAAAAATGTTAAACTTACATTTTGAGAAAATTCATTTGTCCCGTGTCTTGATCCACCTTCCATGTTGTGATTTAGTAATGAAGGCATGTCCCCCTGTATTAATATAAAGAATTCAATTTTTTATTTCAACCAATTTAACCAAATAAAAATAACTATAAAGTGAATAATTAATGAATTTAGTGAATGTGTGTTTGAACATACCATATCTTCAATTGAATCTTCAATGTTGATAAATGCATTGTGAGTGTTGACGAACTCTGGGCATTTTCGAACAGTGTGTCCTACTTTCTTACATTTCCCACAATGCCTTGGTTTCTTAAATTTGTCTTTTAAGTTACCCGGATTACCTTTCGTCTTCACAATGATAGGATCTCGAACATGGTGTTTTGTAGCTTTCAAATCTTCTCCTTCACTTTCTTCCACTGAATTTTTACAAAGTTCCTCCATTTGACAAGTGAGTCTTTGTATTTCACATCTAGCCTCTTTAAAAGCTTTTTTCGATTGAGATGCGAAATAAGACATCCGTGAGCACATAGAGCTGAGTGCACCATATCGTATGATGTTAGTCGCATCACCTTGACTTTCATTGTCATGATGAACTTGGACCGTTTCCTTTGCTAACTTAGACCACCTTTTCATAATACAAGTCTCAGGTATTTCTTCAAGGTGTTCTATCTTCATTACAACAATCATGTGGGGACATGGAAAACCAACTGACTTAAACATCATACAAGTACATTTCATAGACCGATCACTATTACCATAACATACTTTCCAAATCTTGTCAGGGCTTCTAAACTTGGTCAATGTATGGACACGATAACCTCCATGATTTTCTGTACTGACAGGGAAAAACAATTCTGCATTCTTCATCTCATCCCTAAATTTTAGAAAAGATTGCCTTGTGAAAACAGTCCCTGCATATTTCTCAAGTGCATAGAGTTTGGTTGTTAGAACAGCTGAAGAATGGTGTGTCTCAAACTCTGCCTTTGCCTCATTATGACGAATACGTGAGAGTGCTCTATCAAAATGCTTGACAAACTCAAACAGCTTCAAACGAGTTTTAAGGAAACGATTCAAGTATGCATTCATGCTCTCACACCTTTGTGTGCTTTTCATACCAGCAAAGAAATGCCCCTTAAATAAGCCTCTGCCCATCTAGAACGCTTAGCATATATATCTGTCACCCACTTATGTCCATGAAGATTAAACATTTCCAACATGTCATTCCATGCACATTCAAATTCTTCAACGGTGCCTTCCATGAACATGCACTTAGAAAAATGATTAGTAAAATCTTTGACATGGACATTAGTGAATGCATTGCGTTGAATATGCCAAGCACATAATCGATGACAAGAGTCTGGAAATATCCTCTTGATGGCTTTACGCATTGCTTTATCCCCATCAGTAATAACAGAAAGAGGCTTCTTGTTATTCATTGCATCCAAAAAAGTCTCCAAGACCCAAGTATAAGTGCTAACACTCTCATCTACCAATAATGCACATCCAAACACTATAGTTTGATGGTGATGGTTAATGCCAACTAGTATGACCAACGGTTTTTTATAAGCATTAGTCCGATAAGTTGTATCAAATGCTAACACATCTCCAAAACAACTGTAATCCAATTTACTAGTAGAATCTGCCCAAAACAGGTTTGCTAGACGGTTGTCTTCATCAACATTGTGCTTGTAATAAAATGATGGATCCATTTCAGACTTTCCACACAAATACGCTAGAGCACCCTCTGCATCACCATCTCTTAGATGAACTCTACGATCAACATCAACATGGTTATATAAATCTTTTTTTGTGAAGCCAACATTTTTATATCCACCTGATTGTTGCACCATGTAATCCATAATTTGGCTAGTTCCCATGCCAACACTTCGCATTGCATTCAATTGAGCTTTATCTGCATTTTTAATGACCCTATGGGATCGAAGGAATTGGACATTTTTTTGTTCCACCAAAGGATGATTATGATCAGCCATAAACTCTTTCACAACCCACTTATTCATTTGTTTATTAAACGCAATCCGAAACGTTGCCTCACAACCAACTCGAGTTACTGGCTTAGGTTCTCGTTTTCGATTTTCATTCTCTAAACACACTCTATGTCGATATCCTTCTTTCGAACAAACCCACTTACGAGATACTATATTTTGATTTTTATCTCGTTTCACATCATCCTTTCTAACACTAAATCCGGTAACTTTAGCAAATAAATTATAAAATTCTTCTGCCTCCTCTACTGAGCTAAACTCCATCTTCCATACATCTTCAACAGTTAAATCATTAAAAATCTTGTCCGAAACTAGAATGGCCTCTTCATCAGACTCAGTTTTAACAATGTTATCATATTGGTAATCAAAGTCTTCATCGTTCAAATCAATGATAAATTCCTTTCCTTTGCCTTTGTCCATTGTATCTATGAAGAAACTGAAATATAAAAGATAGAGTAGTTAGAAAATTATATTATCTAGTTTGTATCATCTCTTAGAAAGTTCGTACCCACTCTTAGAAAGTTCGTACCCTCTCTTAGAAATTTCATACCCGGTCTTAGAACGTTCGTACCATTTCTTAGAAAGTTCGTACCCTTTCTTAGAAAGTTCATACCCTCTCTTAGAAAGTTCGTACCCGGTCTTAGAAAGTTCGTACCCTCTCTTAGAAAGTTCGTACCCTCTCTTAGAAAGTTCGTACCCTCTCTTAGAAAGTTCGTACCCGGTCTTAGAAAGTTCGTACCCTGTCTTAGAAAGTTCGTACCCACTCTTAGAAAGTTCGTACCCTCTTTTAGAAAGTTCGTACCCTCTCTTAGAAAGTTCGTACCCTCTCTTAGAAAGTTCGTACCTGGTCTTAGAAAGTTCGTACCATCTCTTAGAAAGTTCGTACTCAGTCTTAGAAAGTTCGTACCCGGTCTTAGAAAGTTCGTACCCTGTCTTAGAAAGTTCGTACCCTGTCTTAGAAAGTTCGTACCCACGCTTAGAAAGTTCGTACCCACGCTTAGAAAGTTCGTACCCTCCCTTAGAAAGTTCGTACCCTCCTTTAGAAAGTTCGTACCCTCCCTTAGAAAGTTCGTACTCGGTCTTAGAAAGTTCGTACCCGGTCTTAAAAAGTTCGTATACTGTCTTAGAAATTTCGTACACTCTCTTAGAAAGTTCGTACCCTCCCTTAGAAAGTTCGTACCCGGTCTTAGAAAGTTCGTACCCTGTCTTAGAAAGTTCGTACACACTCTTAGAAATTTCGTACCCTCTCTTAGAAAGTTCGTACCCTCCCTTAGAAATTCCGTACCCTCTCTTAGAAAGTTCGTACCCTCCCTTAGAAAGTTCGTACCCTCCCTTAGAAAGTTCGTACCCACCCTTAGAAAGTTCGTACCCACCCTTAGAAAGTTCGTACCCTCCCTTAGAAAGTTCGTACCATCTCTTAGAAAGTTCGTACCCACTCTTAGAAATTTCGTACCCTCTCTTAGAAAGTTCGTACCCTCCCTTAGAAAGTTCGTACCCACTCTTACAAATTTCGTACCCTCTCTTAGAAAGTTCGTACCCTCCCTTAGAAAGTTCGTACCCTCCCTTAGAAATTTCTTACCCTCTCTTAGAAAGTTCGTACCCTCCCTTAGAAAGTTCGTACCCTCCCTTACAAAGTTCGTACCCACTCTTAGAAATTCCGTACCCTCTCTTAGAAAGTTCGTACCCTCCCTTAGAAATTCTGTACCCTCTCTTAGAAAGTTCGTACCCTCTCTTAAAAAGTTCGTACCCTCCCTTAGAAAGTTCGTACCCTCCCTTAGAAAGTTCGTACCCTCCTTTAGAAAGTTCGTACTCTGTCTTAGAAAGTTCGTACCAACTCTTAGAAAGTTCGTACCATTTCTTAGAAAGTTCGTACCATCTCTTAGAAAGTTCGTACCCGGTCTTAGAAAGTTCGTACCCTCTCTTAGAAAGTTCGTACCCTCTCTTACAAAATGTTGATGACAATTTCATAACAAATTACTAAATGCTCTCAATTTGATTAAAAATAACTCATAACAAAAAATTAAAAAATCTAGATATTATAAATCATTACATATTTAAATGTCATTTAACATGACATTTCTACCTACAATAGTTATATGTAAATGAAAAAAAAATAAAAATCAAATGTTACCTTTTAACACTTGTAATCACTTGACATCCTTCAAGACATATAAAGCTTCATCTTCAAATTTAATCTATGAACAAGAAAAAAAAAATTATATAAAAATATTAATAACAATTTGATAACAAAATTTTGTAATAAACTCATAAAAAATTCTAAAATCGTTATTTAACATCACATTTCTTCCTACAACAATTATATTTGGATAAAAAAATATCAAAAATTACCTTTGACACTTGTAATCGCTTGAAATCCTTCATCTTCTTCATATAATACAAATTTTAAATTTTCTCTTTCAAAAAGTTTTGAACTTGATCTTGAAATTTGATTCATCAAAATACATTTTACATATTTTGTAATTTGGTAGTTGAAATTATTTAATTTTCATATTAAATTACTATCCTTTTTTATATATATGAATAATGAGAGTATAAGAGTAGTAGGTAAGATTTTCTTTTTTTAGATAGAGTTAGGTAATGCATTAAATAACAAATTATATTTGATATTTAATAATAAATTATAAAAAAGTTGTAATATTTAGATATATATGAAATGCATGTGATTATTTCTCACCAACAAGTCATCTTTACCGGTTTGATAAATTTTTATAAATTTTTTAATGATATGTACTTTACACATGTCATATTTTTATTGGGGTCAAATGTGGGTAGGTACCCCCAAAATGAAGAGTGGGTACCATAGAACAACCCCATAACCAATGGCAATGTAGACCTAAAAGTTTGATGTAACCCATGGAAATGTACACCTTGTGGATGACTTTCCAAGCTTTATGTCTTGAACAGAAACAAAAAAGATTCCTCTTTCAAATGACCTATGAGGCGCCAAGGCATAACCAATGGCAATGTAGACCTGAAAGTTTGATGTAACCCATGGAAATGTACACCTTGTGGATGACTTTCCAAGCTTTATGTCTTGAACAGAAACAGAAAAGATTCCTCTTTCAAATGACCTATGAGGCGCCAAGACATAACCAATGGCAATGTAGACCTAAAAATTTGATGTAACCCATGGAAATGTACACCTTGTGAATGACTTTCCAAGCTTTATGTCTTGAACAGAAACAAAAAAGATTCCTCTTTCAAATGACCTATGAGGCGCCAAGGCAAGGCCCAGGCCCAGGCCCAGGCCCATAGGTTGTTAATATGTTATGCCGTTATTTCCTTGGACCACACAGCGACCTGAAATTTCGTTTGTAGGTAGATTGGGTAGATCTAAAAGTTTGATGTAGCTTTCGCCTAAGGAAAACCAATCAAGGAACATGGAAAACAAAGTGCAACCCATATGATTTCAGACACGTGGAAACGCCTCAACCAGGAATGCCTCTCACCAAATCCATTTTCAACGTGTTTCAAAAAAGGTTCCTTTAATAATGCAATACTGGTTCATTTGATGTCACACTCAGGATGGACAAACATTGCCTCCCCAGCCTTGAAAAGTGCATATCAAGTCTCTGCTCTATAGAAATTCGAAACGAACAAAAACAAAAGAGGGAGAATTACCATATTGGTCGGGCTGGGTGCGATAATAATTGAAAAGTGTTTATTCTTTCCATGGTTTTAAAAACCGGACCGGACCGGCCGGTCCGACCGGTTGAACCGTCGACCGGTGAACTTTCCGGTTCGGTCCGTTTCAATGAACCGTTTGTGGTCGAACCGGGATTGAACCGTTCAAACCGACGGTTGAACCGTTGAACCGGACAAACCGTCCGGTTTTTTGCAAACCGGTTACACCTTAAAAACAATTTTTTGTTTACCATGAAAGGCCCATTCCAGGCCCAATCTAAGGTTTTCCTTTAAGGCCCCCAGACTTTGTCCAAAGAAAACTTAACACTTTATATGGGCCATGCCCACAGAAGCCCAAGTTGCTGCCCTTTTTTATTTTACTACACTTCAACATGGACCATGCTTCCGAGCCATGCTTTCAAGCCCAGCTTGCTGGCTTGATGGAATTGTAGGCAAGTGGGAAGCTATTTATAGAGCACATGGAGCACACAAAATTCATGTGCTTCCGATGTGGGATTGGGAATAAGACTCATGGGAGGAAAACATTGCCTCTTGAGGCATGGACGCACGGAATTTGATTTTGTTTCAAATTTTTATCATATAAAATCTTTTAAAAAAATGTAAATATTTAAATTCATGTTTATTTTTATAATGATAATATAATAATAATTATAAAAAATAATATAAATTAATTAATATAATAATTTTAAAACAATAAAATACAAAGACAAAAAGATAAAATTAAATATTATAAATTTTTTTATCTTAAATATATATTCTTTCTTAAATATTACATATTTCTATTTAATCAAATTTAAAATATTAAACTTTATCATTTAATTTAATTTAATATACCAAATATAAAAATCAAACATTATTAAAATTTGTAATTTTATATATTTTTAATTTTTATAATTAATTTTAATTTTATATAATATATAAATTATATATTTAATTATTTATTACATCACCGGTTCAATAGCGGTTCGACCGCCGGTCCGACCAGTGAACCGTGAACCGGTAACTTTTCCGGTTCGATCACCGGTCCGGTTTTTAAAACATTGATTCTTTCATAATTTGTGGGAGGACAGGATAAAAGATAATGGTTATTATTCGTAATATTCTTTTTGTTAAATATAACACTTTTTTATCATACATATATATTTTTTTCATATATACCATTTTTAATAAAAAAAAACTTTCTCTAATCTTCTCTCAACATATTAAACTCAAATTCTAGTTGATTAAGGTTGTGAATCACATACGAAATACAATGAATGATGAAACTGATGACAATTTTCAGGTAAAATTTATAATTTTCATTTTTTTATAAAGAAATATATATATATATATATATATATATATATATATATATATATATATATATATATATATATATATATATATATATATATAAATAAATAAAAAAACGGGCGACCTAGGTGGGGCTCCGATGATTTGGGTGCGGCTTTAGTGTCCTGGGATGCGGTAGCGGCGGCGGTGGTTAAGCTAAATTTTTTTGCTTATAATAAAAGAAAAAGAATGCTAAAATGTGGGGTGGGGGTTGGGAAAAAAAAAATTAAAAAATGGGTGCAATTGGGACGTGAGGTTAGGGAGGAGAGAGAGGAGAGAGGAGAGAGAGGGAGGAATGAATAGGGGAGGTTAGTTTAGGAATGTAAAATGCTGCATTAATAAAAATTATATTACGAATAGTAATTAGAAAAGATAAAAGAGAAAAAACTCTCTTTTCATGATAATAAAGTGAAATATTATAAATGTCCTTCCATTAAAAGCTTTTAAAATTCAAAACATTTAAAATACTCCACTTTTGTTGTCATGATATTTAAGATATGTGAGCCCCACATTAATTATAATCATTGACATCTAATTTTAAATCAAAATTTGTCGGGATATTTAAGGTATGGGGCCCCACATTAATTATAATCATTGATATCTAATTTTTAAATAAAAAATTTGGGTTTTAACAACTATATATAATGATTGAAAACAAAACAAGTTTCATGATTATTTAATAAGAATAATGAACCTTTCATATATACATTTATTAATTTTAAGTTAATAAATCATATTTTTGTATTGAGTTCAAGCAAGATGGAACTTTTTTTATTTCGATTATCTAAAAAGAATTAAAAAATGATGGAGAATGTTTAATTGTTTTTTATTTTTTATAATAAAATAATTTCAAACAAAAATATATTGTAGTTACTATATATATATATATATATATATATATATATATATATATATATATATATATATATATATATATATATATATATATATATATAAATTATTAAACAATTTCAATGCATTGAGTGAATGATATTAATATATTGATATGATATATTAATATTAATGCCAATAGGATATAAATAGATATTTCTATAATTATTACTTTTATCATAATACAGGTATGATATAAATACATTATACTTATAATATAAATACACTAATATAACAATACATTACAATATAATTTAATTTATTTTTTTAAAAAAAATCCATGTGCCATATCAAAAAAATAGTTGTGTAATTCAATTAATGAGTGCTCATAAAAAATAATTGTTCAAGATAGCAAAGTTTTTAATTGTATATTATATATATAGAACAACATAATAACCTTATCGTGAGGTTTTTATTTAAAAGATACTAAAAATTAATTTTTTTATCAAGTTCTTTAAAAAAATTCTCTTTTTTTTTAAAAAAAAAGTACATTTAAAAAATTTTAATTTCTTATAATAAATAAAAATAATTATGTAATTTTTTATTTTAATCTTTTATTATTTTTCTTTGACATATATATATATATACTTTTTCAATTTTTTTCAACCCCACACAACCAAAAAAGTAACAAAAAAAAAATGACAAATGTATTAAATATATCAAAATGATGTCATAATGCAAAATCATTTATGATGTTAATACAGAATAATAAACTAGGTTAATAATGCATAATTTATTATATTATTTTTATAGAAATTCTAGTATTTAAGTAAATAATAAAATTATATCTATTTTTTTTACTTTTCCAAGTAAAACTTTGTTAAATAACATGTTGATTACAAAAGTGGAAAACAATGTTTTGAGACACAAACACCCAATTACGAAAAAGATAGCCATCATGTTAAAGGACCCAGAGGATTCAACATTATTGTCGAGTCTAAATTTTGTATCATGCTTTTTGTAGAAAAATTTTGTATGAACTTCACCCTCAAAAATAATCAATATAACATTTTAGTTTTATGATTTATTTAATAAGTTTCCAAGTTTCCATTTCAATCTATTCCGTTAGGCAATCTCACCAACCTCAAGATCATGTGGCAAGAAAGCAATGGACCATTTACCTTGAAAAATGTTGAATTATGTCATCGCCTTTCTTTTTTTGGATACTTTAAACCCGTTTAATAGTAATTTTAAAAAGGATTTCTAACATTTCTAATACTTCAATGATAAAAAATTTTAAGTATTAAAAATATTTTCTAAAATCAATGTCAAAATTCTTTATATTTTATTAGAAAAATAAAAAAATAAAAACATATACCCAAATAATAAAAGTAGTGATCACCATTTGTACGTTACATCAGACAAAGTTACAAAGTCCTTGAGTATTCACCTACATATTTAAGTTGAATAATTTAACCATTATGTTGAAGTGATTGCAATTTTTTCCCCATGTGTGCTTTATCGTGAGACATGAGAAAGCGATTTTTCCATTTTTGGAACATGTAAAAGATGGCCTATGGGAAACTAGTCAGAAGATCCATCTTAACAAGGTAAACGGAGTTTTGACCAAAAATAAGAGTTTCAAAAAATATATCCATAAACTCAACTTGAATTTAAATTAATGCCCATTTTAATAAGTCTAAGCCAAGTAAGAATTGACTACGGTTTTAATTTTTTTTTTTAAAGATCCAAAAATAGAGAGGACCACACTGGTCGTTGACAACAACCCTAAAAGTAAAAAGGACCACAAAAAAATTGACTACACCAAAAATAAGAGTTCAAAAACTATATCCATAAACTCAACTTGAATTTAAATTAATGCCCAATTTAATAAGTCTAAGCCAAGTAAGAATTGACTACGGTTTTAATTTTTTTGTTAAAGATCCAAAAATAGAGAGAACCGCACTAGTCGTTGACAACAACCTTAAAAATAAAAGGGACCATAAAAAAATTGACTACAGTTTTGATTTTTTTGTTAAAGATTCAAAAATGTAGAGGACCACATAATAGATTTTTTTAGGGTCATTGATAACAACCCTAAAAAAAAAAGTACCATAGTAGATTTTTATTATAAGAACCTTGTAAATTTATTCGGTTTAACTGTATTTTAGTTTCTTATTGTAAGTATTTTTGGGTTAAATGCATTTTAATTTTTTATTGTAAATAGATTTGTTTTTATTTTATTTTATTTTCATTTTGAACTTGAAAGGAACAAAAAGGGTTTTGTTTTCGTTAAACCAATGCAAATATCCCTAAAAACTTAAAGAAATTTAATTGAAAAGATAAAATTACTTAAACATTTTGATGTGTTGTTGGTGACCGGAGTTTTGACCAATTAAAAAACAATACAAAACTATAATTGACAACTACGGATTTATAATATGGAATCTTACATGGTTTAGGCATGCTAAATTGAGTATTAGTTTGAATTCAGGGTTAGGTAATCATTTTTTTAAAAAGAAAAATATGTATACTTTTTTTTTTTTTGTCAAAACTCCTCAAGCACACAAACTGCGTTTATGAAATTCTATAAATTTGGTCCCTTGTGCCGTATCACCAGCACAAACTTGAATCCTTCTTTCTATCTCTTGAAAAGTTATACTTCCTTCTCGCTCTCCCAATGGGATTCTCTCGTGCCTTCTACGCTTGTTCCATTCCTCCAGTTGGTCCTAACAAATTCACAGAGCTAGGCCAGTCCAAATTCAACAGTGTTGTTCCTGTGCCTACTGCCCAGAAATGGAGCATTGCCGGCGATCACACCTTGGTTTATACGCCCTTAAGAAAGAATAATCATCAATCTCAACATCTCAGCTTTACTGTTAAGTTTGCATGCCCGTTTTCATTTTCTTTTAATTCTTATTCTGCTATATTTTAGCTATCGAATAATTACTGCTGACACGCTTCTCCTGCAGGATGAATTTTACATCAAACACGCACAAAGATTGAATGAAGTTAGGAATGTATTCAGGGAAGTTGGAGAGGATACCCTGGAAAGTTTGACGATGATTGATGCCGTACAACGGTTGGCAATTGACTACCACTTCAAAGAGGAGATTGAAGCAGTTCTACAGAGACAGTATGCCAAAGGCAGCACTCATGGTGAGAGCATTCAGGATCTCTACGAGGTTGCTCTTCGATTTCGGCTATTAAGACAAGAAGGTTACCATGTGCCTGCAGGTGGGATTTCTTTTGACTTCAGCAAAATTTGTTATGAGTCACATTGTTTCTGAAATAGGAATTTACTGGCTATTGTTTATGAATAGATGTGTTTAACAACTTCAAGAACAAGAAGGGGAAGTTTAAACAAAATCTCAGCAAAGACATCAAGGGATTGTTGGCTTTATATGAAGCTTCACAACTGAGTATAGAAGGAGAAGATATCCTCGAGGAAGCCGAAAGATTCAGCAGCACGCTCCTTAACGCAGGGTTGGAACATCTTGATCACCACGAAGCTACAGTTGTTGGGCATACACTGGAGCATCCCCATCATAAGAGCTTGCCAAGGTTCATGGCCAAAAGCATCCTTAAGGACTTCCAGGGACCAAATGGATGGCTGACTGTCTTGCAAGAACTTGCAAAAGCGGATTTCAATATGGTTCAATCCATACATCAGCAGGAATTACTTCAAATTTCGAAGTTCGTTCGAAAACTGACTCACCTGTTAAGTATTTTGGTTTCATATATTCTTAAGACTCTTCTAATCGTAAATACCCATCATATTATTAGATGGTGGCAAGACCTAGGTTTGGCTGAGGAGTTGAAGTTTGCAAGAGACCAACCACTGAAATGGTACATGTGGCCCATGGCAGTACTCCCCGATCCAAGCTTGTCAGAGCAAAGGGTTGAGCTCACAAAACCCATCTCTATGATCTATATAATCGATGACATTTTTGATGTTCATGGAACGCTTGATGAGCTCACTTTCTTTACCGAAGCTGTCAATAGGTAGGCATCAACCATGGAATTAATCCATTCATCACCGTACCAAAGTTCCACTAAATTGACCTGTTAATTTTTGCATGCAGATGGGATATAGCTGCTTTCGAGACGCTGCCAAACTACATGAAGATATGCTTCAAGACTCTAGATGACATCACAAATGAAATCAGCAACAAGGTCTACAAAGAGCATGGGTGGAACCCAGTAGACTCTCTACGGAAGACGGTATGTACATTCATTTGTCTATGGATATTGAATTTTCAAGAGAATTACAAGCACCACATGTTAAACGGATTCTCTCTGTTGCTACAGTGGGTGAGTTTATGTAATGCGTTTCTAGTAGAAGCCAAATGGTTTGCCTCTGGGCATGTGCCAAAGGCCCACGAGTACTTGAAAAACGGGGTCATCAGTTCAGGGGTACATGTGGTGCTTGTTCACTTGTTCTTTCTCTTGGGCCATGGCATAACCAGGGGAAATGTGGATCTTGTGGATGACTTCCCCAGCATCATATCTTCCACAGCTGCCATTCTTCGTCTTTGGGACGACCTGGGAAGCGCCAAGGTAATGCAAAACCAGGTTATTCATGTCTCAAGTCTTTAATTCCTTAATTCTGATGGTGTCTTAGCCTACTTAGTTTTAAATCAACACTAACACATTCATGAATTCATTGACAGGATGAGAATCAAGACGGCCATGACGGGTCATACATCGAGTGCTACATGAAGGAACACCAAGGCTCTTCCATGGAAAATGCACGGCAAAATGTGACCTATATGATTTCAGACTTATGGAAGCGCCTCAACAAGGAATGCCTCTCTCAGCATCCATTTTCAACTTCTTTTACAAAGGGTTCCCTTAACATTGCAAGGACGGTTCCTTTGATGTACAGTTATGATGACAATCAGAGTCTTCCACACCTTGAGGAACATGTGAAGTCCCTCCTCTTTGAAGCATTTCCCCTGTAGGGGGGTACTATATATATAGAATCAAATAAAATAAAATATAAGAGCCACTGATGTGCTTAATGTATCAGTACAGGATTGTCTCTTCGTTTCTTCATACATGGTAGCTAAGGTAGCCAGCTTCCATATTAGAAGAAAGAATAAAAGGATACGAAAGTGATGGAATTGGTTTATATATCAGAGATTTAGGGTTGTTTGGTTGGTGTTTTCAAGAACTGCTTCTTGTTCTTGAAAACAAAAATACTAAAAACTTGTTTGGTTGAAAAAGTGATTTTTGTTTTTCTTATTATCCGTATTCTCAAAATGACACTTTTTAGAGAACAAAAAAATATTGTTTTCCCCGTTTTTTTTACTGTTTACAGAACAAAAAAAAAACCATAAGGGAACAATTGTTCTCCATGTTTTTTTCTTTCCGTTTTCGCCTAAGGAAAACCAATCAAGGAACATGGAAAACAAAGTGCAACCCATATGATTTCAGACACGTGGAAGCGCCTCAACCAGGAATGCCTCTCACCAAATCCATTTTCAACTTGTTTCAAAAAAGGTTCCTTTAATAATGCAATACTGGTTCATTTGATGTCACACTCAGGATGACAAACATTGCCTCCCCAGCCTTGAAAAGTGCATATCAAGTCTCTGCTCTTAAGCACTGTGCCTTTGGTGCCTACTTTATAGAAATTCGAAACGAACAAAAACAAAAGAGGGAGAATTACCATATTGGTCGGGCTGGGTGCGATAATAATTGAAAAGTGTTTCTGCTTTCATAATTTGTGGGAGGACAGGATAAAAGATAAAGGGTTGTTATTCCTGACATTCTTTTTGCTAAATATAACACTTTTTTATCATATTTTTTTTATATATATACCATTTTTAATAAAGAACTTTCCATAATACAATGAATGACGAAATTGATAATAATTTTCAGGTAAGATTTATAACTTTCATTTTTTTTATAAAGAAATATATATATATAAACCAGCGACCTAGGTGGGGCTCCGGTGACCTGGGTAGGGCTTCGATGTCCTGGGAGGCGGTAGCGGCGATGGTGGTTAGGCTAAATTTTTTTGCTTATAATAAAAGAAAAAAAAATGATAAAATGTGGGGTGGGGGTTGGGAAAATAAAAAATAAAAAATAGGTGCAATTGGGACGTGAGGTTAGGGAGGAGAGAAAGGGAGGAAGGAATAGGGGAAGATAGTTTAGGAATGTAAAATGCTGCATTAGTAAAAATGGTGTTGTGAATATCAATTGGAAAAGATAAAAGAGAAAAAATTCTCTTTTCATGATAATAAAGTGAAATATCATAAATGTCCTTCCATTAAAAGCTTTCAAAATTCAAAGCATTTAAAATACTCCACTTTTGTTGTCATGATATTTAAGATATGTGAGCCCCACATTAATTATAATCATTGACATCTAATTTTAAATCAAAATTTGTTGGGATATTTAAGGTATGGGGCCCCACATTAATTATAATCATTGATATCTAATTTTTAAATAAAAATTTTGGGTTTTAACAACTATATATAATGATTGAAAACAAAACAAGGTTCATGATGTAATAAGAATAATGAACTTTTCATATTTATTAATTTTAAGTTAATAAATCATATTTTTGTATTGAGTTCAAGCAAGATGGAACTTTTTTCATTTCGATTGTCTAAAAAGAATAAAAAAAATGATGGAGAATGTTTAATTGTTTTTTATTTTTTATAATAAAATAATTTCAAAAAATTATATGATTTTTCTATATTTTTCCTTTGCATTGTGTTTTTTCTTAATTTTTGTATATATTTTTTTCTTTATTTCTTTTTCAATGTATCGAGTTGACTATATTAATACATATAATATGTTGAATATCAATGAGGTATAAAAAAAAAATCTCTATCATTATTACTTTTATTATGAAATATAGGTGCACAAAAATATATTGTAGTTACAATATATATATAAATTATTAAACAATTTCAATGCATTGAGTGAATGATATTAATATATTGATATGATATATTAATATTAATACCAATAGGATATAAATAGATATTTCTATAATTATTACTTTTATCATAATATAGGTATGGTATAAATACATTATACTTATAATATAAATACACTAATATAACAATACATTACAACATGATTTAATTTATTTTTTTAAAAAAAATTCATGTGCTATATCAAAAAAATAGTTGTGTAATTCAATTAATGAGTGCTCATAAAAAATAATTGTTCAAGATAGCAAAGTTTTTAATTGTATATTATATATATATAGAACAACATAATAACCTTATCGTGTGGTTTTTATTTAAGAGTATCAAGTTCTTTAAAAAAAAAATCTCTTTTTTTTTTTAAAAAAAAAGGTACATTTAAAAAATTTTAATTTCTTATAATAAAATAAAAATAATTATGTAATTTTTTATTTTAATCTTTTATTATTTTTCTTTGACATATATATATATACTTTTTCAATTTTTTTCAACCCCACACAACCAAAAAAGAAACAAAAAAAAATGACAAATGTATTAAATATATCAAAATGATGTCATAATAAAAAATCATTTATGATGTTAATACAGAATAATAAACTAGGTTAATAATGCATAATTTATTATATTATTTTTATAGAAATTCTAGTATTTAAGTAAATGATAAAATTATATCTATTTTTTTTACTTTTCCAAGTAAAACTTTGTTAAATAACATGTTGATTACAAAAGTGGAAAACAATGTTTTGAGACACAAACACCCAATTACGAAAAAGATAGCCATCATGTTAAAGGACCCAGAGGATTCAACATTATTGTCGAGTCTAAATTTTGTATCATGCTTTTTGTAGAAAAATTTTGTATGAACTTCACCCTCAAAAATAATCAATATAACATTTTAGTTTTATGATTTATTTAATAAGTTTCCAAGTTTCCATTTCAATCTATTCCGTTAGGCAATTTCACTAACCTCAAGATCATGTGGCAAGAAAGCAATGGACCATTTACCTTGAAAAATGTTGAATTATGTCGTCGCCTTTCTTTTTTTGGATACTTTAAACCCGTTTAAAAGTGAATTTAAAAAAGGTTTCTAACATTTCTAATACTTCAATGATAAAAAGTTTTAAATATTAAAAATATTAAAAAAAAATTATTAATTAATGTTGGATTTTTTCGGTTTTAATTTTGAAAACTTTTAACATTTAAGAAAATTTGTATTTAGTTTAAATTATAAGAGACAACATGCATCAATAAGAAATCTTAACAATAATCAAAGTCTAATTAATCACTTATATTTTATTTAAAATTTTAATGATATTATGGATAAATTTTTACTAAAAAATAATTTTCAATTAATTTATATTTAATTATTTGAAAATATATATTAAAATTTATTAGAAAAGTTATTGAATTCTTTGAAAATTTTTTTAGGATTATCTTTGCTAAAAAGTTTCTAAAATTATTAAAAATTATATTTGAAGTAATTTATTCCTATTATTTTCTTAAAAGTTACATACTTTGGATGTTTTCGTAATTCTTTTTTATAATATTTAAATTTATTTGATATTTTGATTTTTTTTAATTTGATAATTCGTATCTATTTTATTGAATGATAACTTGGGCATCATTAAGTGCTTCTAAAATTTGACAATGACTATTATCTTGGTGTGCATTATTTGACAATATTTTTATTTAAAATATTTTTAATAAAAGGGCTTTCTTTTGAAGTATTTTTCTTTTGGAAGAACCACCAATTAAATATCTCCTTGGCAAGCATTAAAGTGATTTTATAATTCTATTTTTAAATTGATTTTTAAATTTTGCTATTTCTCTTTCAAAGCTCTTTAAAAATACTGTAAATTGCATTCTTAATATAAAAAATTTCTATTTGTCATGAGAAAAGCTTCCCATGGTGTAAAAAGCAACAAGCAAGACTCCAAGGCTCCTTGTCTATAAATTCAGTCCATTGTTATAGCAAAACTACAAGCCTCACTACTTGATTCATCCTCAATCTGGTTGCGTGCCCTCTTCTCTTTAATTTAATAATTTATTATTACTCCTAATGGCCTGTTCTTGTGGCTTTTATGCTTGGTCCATTCCCGCAGTTGGCCCAAACAAATTCAGAAAAATAGGCAAGACTAACTTCACCAGAATTGTGCCTATGCCTAATACGCACAAATGGAGTATTGCCCACGATCACACCTTGGTTTCTATCCCCTTAAAGAAAGATAACCATTCACCTGAACTTGGCAGTTTTACTGTTAAGATTGCCTTACTGCTTTCCATTATTTTATAGTTCTTATTATGCCATGCATTTTCTAACTTTCTAATTTCCTAACTTTACAGGATGAGTTCTACAATAAACATGCACAAAAGTTAAAGGAAGTTAAGCATGTATTCAGCAAACTAGGAGAAGATGCAATGGAAAGCATGACGATGATTGATGCCACAACGCCTAGGCATTGATCATCACTTCGAAGAGGAGATTGAAGCAGTTCTGCAGAAGCAGTATATGAAATCTAGCATTCATGGTGATTGTGCTGAGGATCTTTATGAGGTTGCACTCCGCTTTCGCCTATTGAGACAAGAAGGTTACACTGTGCCCGCAGGTGGTTTCTTTTTCTTTTTATTTCTTATTTCTTATTTCTTTTTTCTTTTTTCTTTTTTAATTAGCCTTACCGACATTTATCAAGAGTCGTTTGTTTCTGAAAGTGAATTTACTGGTTAATGTGCATGGATAGATGTGTTGAATAACTTCAAGAACAAGGAGGGGAAGTTTAAACAAAACCTACGCGAAGACATCAGAGGATTGATGGGTTTGTATGAAGCTTCTCAGCTAAGTATAGGAGAAGATATACTTGAGGAAGCCGGAAATTTCAGCAGTCTACTCCTTAATGCTACCTAGCGCTCCTAATAATTAATATCCTTCAATAACTCAACTTAGAAATAAGTGGTTCTTCAATAAATAATTTCATCATGATGTTGAGGTAATTCACTAATGAGTATGAGGTGATACATTGCGGACATTAAAAAAGAATGTAGGTAATTCACTAATGATATATTATATTATATATATAATATATACATGACATACAAAGTTCAATCACCAAGTATTAGGTTATAGCATAACTGAGAGTGTGGTTGAATACTGGGATGATTTTGCGCCAAAGAAAAATCCAGTATTCACATTTACATTGAGCTACTTTTTTGTTATTAGTTGCATTATGAGACATGAGTGTCATGTTGCTCTAAGGAGCTTGAGTTCACGGAAGGACTTGGCAGTTGGCTGCTGCCCATTTCCGTGAGGGGTCCTCTCTTCCTTGGTTCAAATGGGATCCACATCACCCATCCCGTACATTCATCAATATTTCTACCGCGATAATACCAGTTCATTTAAGATATTATGGGAGGAAAAAAGAAGGTCCACTTAAAATTATTACTGGATTGTTGATATAAGCGCTATTGAAATATCTGCTTCCCCGGCTCCAAATCCAGATAATTATTAGAAATTGTCATGAAATTTTTTCGAATCTTAAGGACTACTGTCGGTTGGTTTTAGACTTAGGTGACCTACCAAGAACGAAACCAGCGGCAGCTAGGAGAGAGTACAGTTGTATATGCTCCAAAGAAAGGAATCCAAGGTAGCTAGATACCCCCTGGATAAGGCATTTTGAAATCCTCTCATTAAATACACTGTGATGGACAAAAATGAACTTGTGGATTTCCAACCCCACAAACACGCCCACTTCTTTCTTTTGATTGTGGATTACA